>NC_092379.1:19377068-19665440 GCF_030028105.1 Mobula birostris
CCCTCATCTCAGTTTTGTTCCAATTTTTAACACAACATTGTATCATTTCTTAATGCATGTATGCATTTCTAAATGACAATAAAAGAGGACTGAGTGTTCTCATAATCTTTAAAAAAAATATATTTTTATCATGGTCTTAAGAGTGGAGTTGAACCGTTCCAAGGCTCTCTCGGACTCTGTGTGATGTGCAGATGACCCAATGTGCTTAGCTCCAAATTCTCCAATTATCCCTGGAATGTTCTCGAAGTAACTGTATGCTGACAGGCCGACTAGGGGGAATGCCATACTAGATCTAGTATTAGGTAACGAACCGGGTCAGGTCACAGATCTCTCAGTGGGTGAGCATCTGGGGCACAGTGACCACCAGTCCCTGGCCTTCAGCATTATCATGGAAAAGGATAGAATCAGAGAGGACCGGAAAATTTTTAATTGGGGAAGGGCAAATTATGAGGCTATAAGTCCAGAACTTGTCGGTGTGAATTGGGATGATGTTTTTGCAGGGAAATGTACTACGGACACGTGGTCAATGTTTAGAGATGTATTGCAGGATGTTAAGGATAAATTTGTCCCAGTGAGGAAGATAAAGAATGGTAGGGTGAAGGAACCATGGGTGACAAGTGAGGTGGAAAATCTGTTCAGGTGGAAGAAGGCAGCATACATGAGGTTTAGGAAGCAAGGATCAGATGGGTCTATTTAGGAATATAGGGTAGCAAGAAAGGTGCTTAAGAAGGGGCTGAGAAGAGCAAGAAGGGGGCATGAGAAGGCCTTGGCAAGTAGTGTAAAGGAAAACCCCAAGGCATTCTTCAATTATGTGAAGAACAAAAGGATGACAGGAGTGAAGGTAGGACTGATTAGAGATAAAGGTGGGAATTTGTACCTGGAGGCTGTGGAAGTGAGCGAGGTCCTCAATAAATACTTCTCCCTGGTATTCACCAATGAGAGGGAACTTGATGATGGTGAGGACAATATGAGTGAGGTTGGTGTTCTGGAGCATGTTGATATTAAGGCAGAGGAGGTGTTGGAGTTGTTAAAATACATTAGGATGGATAAGTCCCCAGGGCTGATGGAATATTCCCTGGGCTGCTCCACGAGGCGTGGGAAGAGATTGCTGAGCCTTTGGCTAGGATCTTTATGTCCTCGTTGTCTACGGGAATGATACCGGAGGATTGGAGGGAGGCGAATGTTGTCCCATGTTCAAAAAAAGTAGTAGGGATAGTCCAGGTAATTATAGACCAGTGAGCCTTACGTCTGTAGTGGGAAAGCTGTTGGAAAACATTCTTAGAGATAGTATCTGTGGGCATTTAGAGAATCATGGTCTGATCAGCATGGCTTTCTGAAGGGCAGATCATCTCTAACAAGCCTGATAGAGTTCTTTGAGGAGGTGACCAGGCATATAGATGAGGATAGTGCAGTGGATGTGATCTATATGGATTTTAGTAAGACATTTGACAAAGTTCCACATGGTAGGCTTATTCAGAAAGTCAGAAGGCATGGGATCCAGGGAAGTTTGGCTCGGTGGTTTCATAATTGGCTTGCCTGCAGAAGGCAGAGGGTCGTGGTGGAGGGAGTACATTCATATTGGAGGGTTGTGACTAGTGGTGTCCCACAAGGATTGGTTCTGGGACCTCTACTTTTCGTGATTTTTATTAACGACCTGGATGTGGGGGTAGAAGGGTGGATTGGCAAGTTTGCAGATGACACAAAGGTTGGTGGTGTTGTAGGTAGTGTAGAGGATTGTCAAAGATTGCAGAGAGACATTGATAGGTTGCAGAAGTGGGTGGAGAAGTGGCAGATGGAGTTCAACCCGGAGAAGTGTGAGGTAGTACACTTTGGAAGGACAAACTCCAAAGCAGAGTACAAAGTAATTGGCAGGATACTTGGTAGTGTGGAGGAGCAGAGGGATCTGGGGGTACATGTCCACAGATCCCCTAAACTTGCCTCACAGGTAGGTAGGGTAGTTAGAAAGCTTATGTGGTGTTAGCTTTCATAAGTCGAGGGATAGAGTTTAAGAGTCGCGAGGTAATGATGCAGCTCTATAAATCTCTGGTTAGGCCACACTTGGAGTACTGTGTCCAGTTCTGGTCGCCTCACTATAGGAAGGATGTGGAAGCATTGGAAAGGGTACAGAGATGATTTACCAGGATGCTGCCTGGTTTGGAGAGTATGGATTATGATCAGAGATTAAGGGAGCTAGGGCTTTACTCTTTGGAGTGAAGGAGGATGAGAGGAGACATGATAAAGGTATATAAGATATTAAGAGGAATAGATAGAGTGGATCGCCAGTACCTCTTCCCCAGAGCACCACTGCTCAATACAAGGGAACATGGCTTTAAGGTAAGGGGTGGGAAGTTCAAAGGGGATATTAGAGGAAGGTTGTTTACTCAGAGAGTGGTTGGTGCATGGAATACACTGCCTGAGTCAGTGGTGGAGACAGATACACTAGTGGAATTTAAGAGACTACTAGACAGGTATATGGAAGAATTTAAGATGGGGGTTTATATGGGAGGCAGGGTCTGAGAGTCGGCACAATAATGTGGGCCGAAGGGCCTGTAATGTGCTGTACTATTCTATGTCTATGTTAAAGTTAATACCCTGGTCAAATTGAATTTCTTTGGGCAGACCTACCAGTGTGAAAAACTTACTGAATGCTTTTACTCCAGTCTTTGCCTGGATGTTTCCGAGTGGCAAGGCTTCAGGGAACTGAGACACAGCACACATAATTGTTAACACATACTGATGACCAGCTGCAGTCTTTGGCAATGGGCCTACACAATCCACTGTGACCCTTGAAAAAGGTTCACCAAAAGCAGATATCAGTTTAAGTGGTGCTACTTGAATAACCTGATTAAGTTTCCCATCAACGTGGCTGGTGTGTCAAGTCCTGCAATAATTCACACCATCCTATCTTAAACTAGACCAGTAGAATTCCTTCATAATCCTATTCACTGTCTTTCTCTCTCCAAAATGTCCACCGAAAGGCATGTTTAAAATTTCATCCCTGTAAGTTTCGGAACTACTACCTGATGCTCAATGGCCCAATCCTCACTTGCAGGCACAGTGGCTGGTCTCCACTTTCTCATCAACATCCCATCTTTAAGGTAATATCTCACTGACTCTCTCTGAACCTTCTCTTCTGTGAGAGCTGTCTCCTTTAAAGCCACCATATCTGAATCTTTATTCTGTTCCTCCATAAATTCCTTCCTCGATAAGGACAAACCTTTTGTCATACATCTTACTCTCATCAGCTTTACTACCCCCTAAGTCCTGCTGGAATATGAAAGGTAGAAAAGTCGATGACACATCATCCTGGAGAGGTGTCAACCTCCCCCCATTGTTTACTAAAGTTAGCATTATCAATAGACTTATAAAAAAACATGTGTATATTGTGGAAGAGGCCAAACAATCCATTTATCTCATTCCTACGACCTTTATTCTGACCTGTCTCCTTAGCAACTTCCACCAATGGTGTCTCAAAACCATATCAATTCTCCTTTTTCTCCACAACATCGTCATGCATAACATCATAACCTTGAAGGTGTTTACCTCCAAATGTCAAAACAAAATTCAACAGAGTGGCACGTACTTCCTCAGCAGGCCTTTGTCCTGCAAGCACGGTCAAATGTCGTGAAACCAATCTAACTTTCACAATTACTTTATTCAAAAGTCCAGAAACAACACCTTTCCCAATATCTTCAGTAACATTTACCTCACCGATTTTTATCTTATTACTAACTTTTAAACCTCCCCCCCCCCCCCACCAATACAAGTGACTAAGAATTCTCAATTTCCACTGGTACCAAGGTTAACCCCTTTTTCACTGAACCATAACCATCTGACACAAAAGAACGGCATTCCTTTCCAACCAAGTCGGACACCTCAGACCTTAACTGAGCTTCAACACAAGGTTCAGTACCCTGTAAATCCACAGATACTTCAACAATCTGAACACAGGCAATCGGGACAGCTGCCTCTTCTGGGCCTTCATCACTTGCCCCAGTTTCAAATTCAAGGTCACCCCGAACCTCCCAGCTACTCTCTGGGTAACTCTCATCTGGAGTAGACTCAACCTCGTGGGATAAACCAACTTCATCTGCTGTCTTAGCAGACCCCTGCAAGGTGGCGGCATCCTCTTCAACTAGGTATGCATTTACATCAGCAGGAACACAATTTTTAAATTCTTCAAACAAAACAAGCTCTTCCCAGCTGTAAAAATCATCAGGGTCTGACACTAAACCTCTCGGCTGCCACATCTCCCTCTTGAACTGTCTCTGTCTTTCTACCTCTTCTCTCTGTTTTTCTGCCTCTTCTGCCTTGAGCTGTTTCAGTTGCAACTCATGTTCCCTTTTTAATTTTTCCAACTGAAGCTGAAGCTCAGCCTCAGTAAGTACTTTATCTTCAGCAAACATTTTCAACACATCCTCAGTAAATTGTGTCGTTGAAATATAATATTCAATTTTTTTTTGAATTTCTACCTTAGCCATACCCTTCTTTACCGTCTTAAGTTCCAGCTCCTCAACAATTGTCTGCAATTCATCCTTTTTAGCTCTCTTCAAAACCACAGGGTTTGACAATGCCAGAAATTTCCTAACATCCATTTCTGCTGTTTTTCCACATGACCAAATCAAAAGGGATTTTCCCCAATCAATTCCAAATAAGCCCCAACCAATTTGTTCATATCCCAGATGCAGGCCCCAATTTTGATAGGGACCCAGGACGGGCTAAAGTTCCAGCAGAAATGGAAAACACTTTGGAGTCCAGTATTGCTATTAACTAATGGTATTTATTAGTAAGTACAGAATACAGTAATATAAATGCAGATATATCAAACAGGATTGCAATGATTATATATAAGTAAGTGTGGAAATATATGAAAACCAAGCTTCTTCAAGTCTAGGGGTAAATAGATAGTCTTATGATGATGAGTAAAGCTCAGTTCAGTTCGTGGTATTGAGTTGAGTGTTGATGGAGAGAGGGAGAGGGAGAGATTTGAGTCTTCAGGTGAGCTGATGCTGTCGATCTTCCCGTTGTCCTCCAAAATCCTTTAGAAGTCACCGACTGTGACCACAACAAAGGGACCATTCTTCTGTGGTGGAATTATCAACCCGTGTGAGGGTTGGACACACAAATGACTCCCCACCGGTCACTCCCTTTTCACACTGTGAGAGCCGCTGATTGATCCGCCTGATCGATCCTCCAAAACCCACCTTTTCTGTGGGCACAACAAAACTCATTCAGTGTCCAAAACCATGTGTCTCCAGGTCTAAGAGCTGACCTTCTATTTATCTCGCTGTGCTGAATACTAGCTGTCCATCAGGCAGCTCCTCCCTCCTCTCTCTGCAAGAACACAGAAGCTGCCAGCGTCCCTGTAGGAAGTATAAACAAACTGTGAGCAATCTTTGCCTCTCTCTCTTTCTTTTTAACAAAGTGTCTGGTGTTGAGCAACTCCCTCTCTCTCTTTTCAAAAGCACAGTTCATAGGGGTAATTAGAGACCCCATCACAATATATCTAACATGATTACCAATTTGCGGGACTGTCCTGAATCCTTAAAGGAGCTGCACCAGCTATCCGCACTGCGAAGAGTTAGAGTGTCTAAGTTCCAGAAGCTGGATCTGTTGGGTGCGTCTCTTAACAGGACCCATCACCTATGGCTGACTGCTGACAATCCTGGCTGTTTGTAGAGACAGTGATGATAGACGTCAAAGAGGGCCAGATCTAAGATGTCTCTATCAGGCACCCAGCACCTCTACTGTGGTCCGAATTCTTCCCAGTCCACGAGGTATTGTTGAACACCTGGAGCAGTACGCAAGTACAGAAGTCTTCTCACCGTGAAGACCTGTTCCCCCTCAATAAACCAGAGTGGCAGCAGGGCTGGTGGTGGTGGGGCTAAGGGACTGATGCAGACAGGTTTTAATTTATAGATGTGGAAGGTGGGATTCATTTTTAGAGTCTTGGGGAGCTGCAAGGTATAAGCCATGGGGTTTACTTTCCTTAGGACTTTGATGGATCCAGTGAATTTGCTTGCCAACTTTCTAGATTCCACACAGAGATACGAATTATAAGTGGACAGCCAGACCTGTTGCTCAGGGTCTAAATTGGGTCTGTCTTCTCCTTCAGTTTGCTTTGGTCTCTGACCTCTGGATGGAGGCCAGAAAAGTTTCTCATGCCCTAATCTATTTCTGCTTGCAGCATTGGGTGAAATCTTTGGCTGCAGGGACCCCAACCTCTGCCTCCTTGCATGGAAAGAGGGGCAGTGGATAACCAAACTGTCACTTGAATAGTGACATCCCATACGCTGAATGCTGTAAGATGTCCACTCATAAGGTCTTTCTGAGGCCAGGCATCTGAAGGTACATTCTAAATCTTGTTTAGTCCACTCCATCTGACCTTTGGATTGAGGGTAAAACCCAGAGGAAAAGCTTACTGCTGCCACTATCAGTTTACAGAACACTCTCCAGAAATATGATGTTTATTGTGGACCACAATCTGAGACAACATCCACCAGGAATCTGTGGATCCTGAAGACCAGCACCAGGACTATTTTGGCTGTCCCCCCTGCAGATGGTTGCTTCTTCAAGACAATGAACTTGCAGGCTTTCAAAAACCAATCGAAAATTACCATGATGACCGGCTTCCCCTTGGTTGGCAGGAGACCCATGACAAGGTCCATGGAGGTGTGTGTCCAATGTCTTTCCAGAACAGGACGGGGGTGGGGGAGCCCTTGAGATCAGGAATGAGGCTCCTTGTTCCAGTCACACACCTTACATGCTTCCACGAAGGACCGAACCTCTTTTGTCATTCCAGGCATCCAGTACCTCCACTTGGTAAACCTGAGGGTCCTGGCAATCCCTGGCAGTGTGGTCATTTTTGACGAATGACCCCATTGGAGTACTTGTGACCAGAATGAAGTTGGGACAAAGAGCTGACCTAGAAGGCTGTTCTTAGAAATTCCCCCCAATCGCTTGGGCCTTGTGATCAGGATCGTCGTTTGCTCATCCAATTGCTGTGACCACACTGACTTGCGGCAAAATAGGGGTAGGTTGCTCCTCTCATTCTGGTTCGTCAAACTCACGGGACAGGGCTTCTGGCTTCTGGTTCTTTGACCCCAGTCAATAGAACAGGATGAATTCAAAAAACAAAGACAACCTGACCTGCTCGGAATGCAGGCTCTTGGCCTCCTGAATATAAGCCAGGTTCTTCTGGTCAGTCCAAATGATAAAAGGGTTCCTGGCCCTCTCAAACCAGTGACGCCATTACTCCAAAGCTAAGAACTGCAAGGGGCTCCCAATTCTCGTTGTCATAGTTCCTCTCTGCCGGGGATAGCCACCTGGAGAAGAATGCGCACAGGTTTAGTTTACCATCCAAAGGTGATCGTTGAGACAAGATGGCATCCACTCCATTGATTGAGCTGTCCACCTCCATGATGAAGGGGAGGTCCCAGTTAGGAGAAACCAAATTAGAAGCTGTTGTGAACCACTGTTTGAGCTCAACAAAAGCAGACTCTGCTTCGGTAGTCCAGACGTAAGGGTGTGTAGAATTCTTAATTAGCAAAGGCAGCAGACCTGCACTGAGCTGAAGTTGCTTATGAACTTCTGGTAGAAATTTGCAATCCCCAAGAAACATTGGATTTGTTTGCTGCTAGATGGTGGCGGTCAGTCTCTGACTGCCTGGGTCTTGGTAAGTCTTGGTAGGCTCCATCTTGAGATTGCCATTGGAGATGATGAACACCAAAAATGAAACAGTCGTCACGTGAAACTCAGACTTCTCCAACAGAACATCAACTCCATGCTCTAGACGCCTCTTTAAAATGTCCCTGACGTTAACGTCATTTTTCTCCATGGACTTTGAAAAGGTTACGGTATCATCAATGTAGATGAAGGAATACTTATCAAGAATATCCATAATGGCTGGAGCATTCACGAGGCTGAAGGGCATCACCAGATACTCGTAGTGCCCCGTTGGTGTATTGAATGCAGTCTTCCACTCATCACATTCCCTTATATGGACCAGATGGTACACACTCTGTCATTCCAGATTTGTGAATACTCTCAGTCTTGGAGCATTTCGAAGTCCATGAATGGCAGTGGGTAGTGATATTTGGCCATCATGCAGTTTAATCTTCTATAATCAATGCACGGCGGAGGGCTTCCGTCCTTCTTTCGTATGAAGCAGAAGCCTGTGCCAGCGAGTGAGGTGAGGAGCCGAATGAAGCCTGTGGCAAGAGCCTCCTTAATATACTCTTCCACTACACTTCTCTCTGGGCCCAAGAGTGCACTTAATCAACCCTGCAGGGGACAAGTACCAGGCAGCAGGTATCGCACAGTTGTGGGGTTGGTGTGTTGGAAGAGTTGAGGCCTTTCCCTTGCTGAAGGCTTCCTCCATGTCCTTGTAGATGGATGCACTTTCAATGGGTTTGGGTGTTCTATCTCCTTGGACTCTCTTTCGAAGATGATCCCTGAGGC
The DNA here is from genome assembly GCF_030028105.1 of Mobula birostris. Classification (NCBI taxonomy): domain Eukaryota; kingdom Metazoa; phylum Chordata; class Chondrichthyes; order Myliobatiformes; family Myliobatidae; genus Mobula; species Mobula birostris. The sequence goes on from NC_092379.1 coordinate 19,385,529, forward strand.
TTTTTAGGCAGTGGGGTGATTCAACTGACCTCAGAGTCCGCTCCCTAGGCTCACAAAGCTCATTCATGGAAACGAGCCAAGTCAGAGTCTAAATCCCAATCAGGATCCTCAGGCGGCGGCAGCGAGGTGTTACAGAGGGTTCTTTTCCTCCTGGGAACAGGTTTCAAGGCTCGGCATAATGGAGTCTGTTCCATTACTCGAGACCTGGTAGCTGTGTTCTTAAGGTTGGCTGCAAGTTTCCCAGAGAGTTCGGGCATCTCTTTGGTCTAGTTCCTGTGGGATTCAGACTCGATAGTGTCAGAACTCATACAGTCTCATCGTCTGGAATCAGTTTCTCCATCCAGGAGGGCAGGACTAAGTCACCAGAAGGTCTTGGATTACTTCGCACTGAGGCTGCCCCCTTTTTGGTCATTTCTCATGGGAGTGTCTGAGTCTTGGAACACCATGCCACAAACAAACCCTCTTACAATGACGGACCAAGAAATTGAGGGGGAGGGCCAGGAGGGGATTTGGTACTCGAATTAGTGTAGTAAAGGGAACAGATAATATTAGGTGAGGAATGTGAAACCAACGTTTTGTTTCAATGATTCTCCCCTCCCTCCAGTCCATGGAGGATTATGCTGGGATAGCCAAGGGTACTCGAGGATCAGGGGTACGTGGAGAATCAATTATGTAGAAACTAATATCATCCCCATGATCTGCTACCCTCATCTGCAAATCCACAGTCTGTTGCTGGATCCACCCAGAACCTAGTGGGCAACCGTCCAAGACAGTTGCAGGCATGGCTTGGCTCAACACTCACAGCGGGCAGTAACTTACAGGTAAGTTACAGTACCTGGGCCTTTGTCCCTCCCTCCGCAATTGGATGCTCCGGTTAGGAAGACCACGATTCGTGATAATATCTCCTCCTTGCTGACGATCAACACTGGTGCACGTCAGGGGTGTGTGCTTAGCCCACTGCTTCTCTCTCTCTATACCCATGACTGTATGGTTGGGCATAGCTCAAATACCATCTATAAATTTGCTGATGATACAACCGTTATTGGTAGAATCTCAGATGGAGATGAGAGGGCGTACAGGAGGGAGATATACCAACTTGTGTCGTGGTTCCACTGCAACAACCTTGCACTCAATAACAGTAAGACGAAAGAGCTGATTGTGGATTTCAGGAATGGCAAGATCAAGGAACACATACCAATCCTCATAGAGGAATCAGAAGTGGAGACAGTGAGCCATTTCAAGTCCCTGGGTGTCAAGATCTCTGAGCACCTAACCTGCCCCCAACATATCGACGCAGCTATAAAGAAGGCAAGACAGTGACAATACTTCATTAGGAGTTTGAAGAGATTTGGTAGGTCAACAAAAACACTCAAAAGCTTCTATAGATGTACCATGGAGAGCATTCTGACAGGCTGCCACACTGTCTGGCGGGGGGCGGGGGTGGGGTGTTGGGTGGCTACTGCACAGGACCGAAAGAAGCTGCAGAAGGTCGTAAATTTAGTTGGCTCTATCGGGGGTACTAGCCTACATAGTACCCAGGACATCTTCAAAGAGAGGTATCTCAGAAAGGCAGCGTCCATTATTAAGGACCCCCAGCACCCATTCCCATCAGATAGGAGGTACAGAAACCTGAAGGCACACACTCAGCGATTCAAGAACAGCTTCTGCCCCTCTGCCATTTAATTCCTAAATGGATATTGAACCCATGAACACCCCCTCACTTTTTAAATATATACTATTTCTGTTTTTGCATAATTTTTAATCTTGTTCAATATATGTAAACTGTAATTTATTTATTTATTTATTTTTCTTTTTATATTATGTATTGCTTTGAACTGCTGCTGCTAAACTAACAAATTTCATGACACATGCTGGTGATAATAAACCTGATTCTGGATGTTGAACCAACCAGTGAATTAATGGGATTGGGATTAGTGACTGCTACTGTTATAGTCCTCCTGATACTGAACGGTCTTAGCAGTCCTGACTGTTCCAGCCTGGGATGTTCAATCATGCCCACAGAACCTGGTCTTAGACTCTCCCAGTATAGGAAAAATCCTCTCCACATCCACTCTTATCAAGGCTTTTCAACATTTGATCAGTTTCAATAAGGTCACCACTCATTATTCTGAATTCCAGCAAGTACATGAAATTCTCTCCTTATGACAAGCCTTTCAATCCCAGAATGATTTTTGTGAACTCTCCTCAATGTGACCACATTCTTTCTTAGATAAGGGGCCCAAAAGTGCTCACAGTACTTCAAGTTGGGCCTCACCAATGCTTTCAAAGACTCAACGTTACATCCCTGCTCTTATCTTGTAGTCCACTTGGAATGAATGCTGACATCACATTTGCCTTCCTCACCACTGACACAACCTGCAAATTAACCTTTAGGAAATCCCGCACAAGGACTCCCAAGTTCCTCTGCACTTCAGATTTTTGAAATTTCTGTCCATTTAGAAAACAGTCTGCCCTTTTATTTCTTCTTCCAAAGTGCATGACCATACAATTCCAAACATTGTATTCCATCTGCTGCTTCATTGCCCGCTCTCCCAATCTGTTTTAGTCCTTCTGTAGCCTCTCTACTTCCTCAAAACTACCTGCCCCTCCACCCATCTTGATTCATGTGCAAACTTTGCAACAAAGCCGACAATACCATCATCCAAGTCATTGACATTTTTCATTAAAAGCAGTCCCACCACTAGTCATCGGCAGCCAAACAGAAAAGTCTCCCTTTTATCCCATTCTTTGCCTTGTAGCAATCAGCCACTTTATCCATGCTAGTGTCTTTCCTGTAATACCATGGGCTCTTAACTTGTGAAGCAGCCTCGTGTGCGGCGCCTTGTCAAATGCCTTCTGAAAATCCAAGTACACAATATCCACCGATTCTATTCTGCTTGGTAACTCTTCAAAGAATTCCAACAAATTTCTCAGGCAGGCTTTTCCTCGAGAAAACCATGCTGACTGTGGCCTGCTTTATGATGTGCCTCCAAGTACCCAGAAACTACAACCTTAACAATCAACTCCAAAATCTTCTCAACCACTAAGATCAGATTAACTGGCCAACAATTTCCTTTCTTCTGCCTCTCTCCTTCTTGAAAAGAGGAGTGACATTTCCAATTTTCCAGTCTTCTGGAACCATTCCAGAATCTAGTGATTTGTGAACAATCATCACTAATGCCTTCCCAGTCTCTTCAGTCACCTCCTCCAGAACCCTGGGGTGTACACCATCTGGTCCAGGTGACCTACCTACCTTCAGACCTTTCAGTTTCTCAAGAACCTTCTCCCTAGTAATGGCAGAGTCTCCCACTTCTGCCCCCTGACACTCTCGAAATTCCCATACAGCTCGTGCCTTCCACAGTGAAGACTGATGCAAAATACTTCTTTAGTTCTTCAGTTTGTCCACCATTTCCTTGTCCCCTATTACTATCTCTCCAGCATCATTGTCCAGTAGTCTGATATCCATTTTCTTCTCTCTTTCACAATTTATGTATCTGAAGAAACCTTTGGTATCCTTTTTAACAGTATTGGCTAGCTTACTTTTGTATTCCATGCTTTTCTTCTTTAAGACCTTTTTCATTGCCTTCTGGTGGTTTTTAAATTCTTCCCAGTCTAACTTCCCACCAATTCTTGCTCCATTATATTAACTTCCTGCCATAGGGATTGCGTTTACCAGTCTATAGTTTCTGGCATTTTATGGGATCGATTCCCATCAATGAGAGGACTCCTTCATCCGGTTATCAGCAGTCATTTGGACAAAGCCCCAGGATGAGATTGAAAGGAAGAAATCTCAGTCTGTCTCTGTGGGAATGCCCCCAAACGCAGTATTGTGCAAAAATATACTTGGATCAGAATTTGGAGAGTCACACGTTCACAAAGTCGGGGAGATTTCCAGTGCCTAGAACACAGGGTGCAGAGCAGGAAGTGAGAAACATGTCCCGGATTTGGATATTAGTCCAGTACACTGGCCTTTGAGGATCTCTCCCTCGTACTCTGACCTCTCCCTCCTTGTCCTTCCTTGTTTCCCTCCCTCTTTCACCTTCCACCTTCTCTATTCATTTCATCAAGGGGTTGAGTTGGTGATGCAGATACACAAGTTCAGATCACATCACGGCAGCTGGGATGTTTAAACTCAGTTCATTAAACATGTAACTGTGGCTTTGACGAAATGGATTGATGTCCGTGTTTCAAGGAAGGGAATCTACTGACTTTACCTGGTCTGGCCTGTATATGTCTCCAGGCCCACGGTAATGTAATTGACCTTTAACTGCACTGTGAAATGACCCAGTAATCCACCCAGTTCAAGAGCAGTTGGGATGGGAAAGAAATGTTGTTCTACTCACATCTCATGACTGAATAACTAAAAGTCATCCACGGTTATATTGTATCATGACGGATCCATCACAGTTTAGATTTGTGATCAATCCCATGAGATTGGGATTGATTTTAATTTAAATTGCAGATATAGCATTAGGAATGACTCTTGTCAATAGTTGGATTGGCCAGTCCTGCTTACACATGAGTGACCAGTGTAAGTTCAGGTTATGGGCATGGGAAATCTCCACAGGATCTGGTCCTAAGTCATCTCCTTAGCTGCAATAACTTCCCCAGTATCTGAGTCAGTGCCATGCCCCCTCATGACATGCTCTGCACTCCAGGTTATGGGCACAGGGAGTCTCCTACAATACATGATTGTGGGTGCAGTCTCTAAAATCTGCTCCATATATATTTTCCCAAATGTCCGAACATGGTGCATTCCTCAGATATGGGGTTGGGAATCTGATACTCGGATTCTTCCAAATAGCTGATTTTAAATTGCTTCTCAAACATGGGAATCACCACCCTTCCCGAAGATCATTCGTGCATTCCCAAGCTCTTGTCATACTTCCTCATGAATGATGTTGAGAATTAACCACAATTTCTGGTCCTGTGGAGGAGTATTTTTCTCATTGTCTGCTCTTTCATAGTTTTCCCCAATGTCTATTCCTGGAGTATATTCCTTCAATATCTGGTCCTGTGTGCCTTCCTCTAATGTCTGTCCCTTGGACTTACTCTGCTCAAATCAGGTGCTGGTGTCCATCACACAAACATCTGTTGTATTCTATTCTATCTTGGTTTGCATTAATTTCGTACCTGTTTATCTTTTCTACTCCTGGTGTTGTATTTTCCTGCATTGGCATATTTTAAAAAAAATGCTATTTCTTGCTGACATCCCATTCAAACATGTGCCTGGTCGATATCCAGTTCTGCTTCACCTGTACTTGTACCAACACCTCCACACTCTCTGATGGGTTTCCTTCAGCTTAGCACCGAGCAGGCCAAAAGCTTTGGTCCCCACAGTAAGTTCTGTTTCACGGCAGTGATGCTGTTAAGTGCCTTTTCAGTGGCCTGAGAACAAAAATTCAGGGTGACTTGACAGTTCACTGTAGTGCAGAGGGACAAAGGTGCTGCCTTTCAGCTGAGACATTGAAGGGAGATTGTGCATACAATGGAGAAGCTCCTGTACCTACAGCTTTATAGGACATGGAGGGTGGAGATTAGGATAATGTGTTGAAATATGGGATTGAGACCCTCATTATTAAACATTCCACCAATATCTGTATCTGGGATGTGTAACACGGTTCTGAAAAACTCTTCCAATGGGCCTCTGTGTTTTCCTGAATATCTTTCTCAGGGTGCAGCACCTTGGTATTCCTACCATGGGAAATCCATTAAGAACATGAACAGTATGTGTGGGGCTACACTCATATATCACAGGCTGGAAATCTCTCCGATATTTGTCCCGGGATGCACTACCCATTTGTTGTACTTGGACGCATGTGAAGTCACTGCAGTGATGAGGGAACTAAGATGGGCTGAATGGTTTTATCAACTCCAGACACTTCATTTTCTCATTTACTTTGTTTTTTAATTCACATAATTTCAAATCATGATATAAACTCCAGCAGAATAATGAAAGAAAAGCTACAGGCAATGATTTCCATAACGTCTGATTTCCAAAATATGACAGAACAAGATCCCAAGCCCCCTCTCCACCACAATCCCCGTCCCCATGTCAACTTCTTGCTCCATAACAATAATACCCATTTCCTCACCTCCCTCTTCTCTTTCACTAAGCACACCCATATTCCCCGCTCCCCATTCCCAAGCCTTAACCCTGCCTTCCTCTGCCCTCCTGTATACCCCCTCCAGTGTCACATATCCTGCCATTTTCCCAATGTATCATCCACTGCTGTCCCTCCACCCACCGAACCGGCTCTGTGCCCCCATTTCCCATCTGGCATCCCCGGTACATTTAGAGGTTTATTTCCTGAAATGAGCAGTTGCAGTGCAGTAGCCTCGGATTGCCGAGTGAGTGAGATGGAGACTCCATTTCCAAACATCGCAGCCACACGGGGATCTCTTGACTGAATGTGGGGCGTGTGTCTGCTGGTCACTGCTGAACCTGAAATATAGACAGGAGAGTATGATATTGTGTGTGACAAGGTGCAGCACAGACATTAACCTGTGAGGACAGGTGAACTAAATAACAGATGGTCTGTCCTCATTCCAGGAGGTGGAATCCCATAAAGAGATGTCTGTCATTAGTCTCCGAGGTCACACCAAAACAAAAACCTGAATACCAGTTCAGACCTTTAGGGTGATCCACAGTTGGGCTAATGTTTTAGTTCCTGACTAAAACCATAAGATAAGACATAGGAGCAGAATTAGGCCATTTGGCCCATTGAGTCTGCTCCAGCATTTCATCATGGCTGATCCAATTTCCCTCTCAGCCCCAATTACCTGCCTTCTCCCAGTATCCCTTCATGTCCTGACTAATCAAGAATCTATCAACCTCTTCCTTACATATACCCAGTGAGTTGGGTACCACAGCTGCCTGTGGCAATGAATTATACAGATTTTCCACTCTCTGGCTAAAGAAATTCCCCTTCACCTCTGTCACCATCACATCAGCCAGTGCATTCCAGACATCCTCCACTCTCTGAGTATAAAACTAAGCCCTCACATCCCCTTGATCCTATCCCCCTCACCTAAAATTCATGCTCTCTGGTAATACATATTTCAACCCTGGGAAAGAGATACTCTCTCTCCACTCTATCTTTGTCTCTCATAATCTTGTAAACCTCGAGTAGATCCCGCACCCCCCAGCCTCCAAAGCTCCAGAGAAAACAACCCAAGTTTATGTGGCCTCTCCTGATTGCATGTTCCCTCGAAACCAGGCAGCATCCTGGCAAACCTCCTCTACACCCTCTCCAAAGCCTCAACATCCTTCCAATAGTAGGGCAACCAGAATTGTCCGCAATACTTCAGTGTGGTCTAACCTGAGTTTTATAAAGTTGTAACATAACCTCCTGACTTTTGAACTCAATGCCTCGATTAATAAAAGCAAGCATTCCTTAAACCTTGTTAACCAATTTATTGACCTGTGTAGCCACTTTCAAGGAGTATGACCTTGGATCCTATGATCTCTCTGCTTAACAATACTGTAAAAGACCTTCCCCTTAAAGGTGTACTGTCTCTTTACATTTGCCCTCCTGAGGTGTAACACCTCACATTTATCTGGATTAATCTCCATCTGCCATTTCTGAGTCCACATCTGCAGCTGATCAATGTTGTGCTGTATTCTTTGCCAGTCTTGCACACTATCCACAACTCCACCAGCCTTGGTATCATTCGCAAATTTACAAATCCACTCATCCACATTTTCATCCAGATTACTTATATACATTACAAACAGCAGAAGTCCCAGCACAGATACCTATGGGACTTCACTAATTACCGACCGCCAGCTTGAACAAATCCCCTAAACCATTAGCCTCTGTCTTCTATTCGCAAGCCAGTTCTGAATCCAAACAGCTGGTTTGCCACGGACCCCATGTATCTTAATCTTCTGGATTAGCCTCCCATGAGGGACTTTGTCAAATGCCTTACTAAAATTCATGTGGACAGCATCCACTGCCCTACCGTCATCAATCTGTCTTACCTTGTCAAAAAACTATCAAGTTGTAAGGCACAACCTGCCACGCATAAAGCCATGCTGGCTCTCCCTAATTAGGCCATGGCTTTCCAAAAGGGGATATCGAGGTACAACATTAGCCACTCGCCAGTCCTCTGAGAACTCACCTGTGGCAAGATAGGACACAAAGAGACTGGTCTCTTGCCTCCTTCAATAACCTGGAGTAAATCCCATCTGGGCTGTAGGACATCCATCTTAATCCTGATCAAGAGGCCCAACACTTCCTCCTCCTTGACTCTAAATGCCCAAATGTATTTATCTCCTCAGCACTGATCTCCATATCCTTTTCTTTGGTAAATACTGAAGCAAAGTACTCATTTGGCACCTCATTCATATTCTCTGCATCCAAGCAAATATTACCGCTCCCCCCATCCTTGAGTGGTCACATCCTCTCCTGAGTTATCCTCTTATTCTTGATGTATGTATAAAATGCCTTGAGATTCACCTTAATCCTACTTGTCAAGGACTTTTCATGGCCCCTCCTGGCTTCCGTCATTCCCTTTAGTTCCTTTATATAGAACATAGAACATAGAATTGTACAGCACATTATAGGCCCTTCGGCCCACAATATTGTGCCGACCCTCAAACTCTGCCTCCCATATAACCCCCCCACCTTAAAGTCCTCCATATACCTGTCTAGTAGTCTCTTAAATTTCACTAGTGTATCTGCCTCCACCACTGACTCAGGCAGTGCGTTCCATGCACCAAGCACTCTGAGTGAAAAACCTTCCTCTAATATCCCCCTTGAACTTCCCACCCCTAACCTTAAAGCCATGTCCTCTTGTATGGAGCAGTGGTGCCCTGGGGAAGAGGCGCTGGCTGTCCACTCTATCTATTCCTCTTAATATCTTGTACACCTCTGTCATGTCTATGGGAGAGTATAGGAGCAGGGATGTGATGTTGAGGCTCTATAAGGTGCTGGTGAAACCTCACTTGGAGTACTGTGGGCAGTTTTGGTCTCCTTATTTAAGAAAGGATGTGCTGACGTTGGAGAGGGTACAGAGAAGATTCACTAGAATGATTCCGGGAATGAGCGGGTTAACATATGAGGAACATTTGTCTGCTCTTGGACTGTATTCCTTGGAGTTTAGAAGAATGAGGGGAGACCTCATAGAAACATTTCGAATGTTGAAAGCAACGGACAGAGTGGATGTGGCCAAGTTGTTTCCCATGATGAGGGAGTCTAGTATGAGAGGGCATGACTTAAGGATTGAAGGGCGCCCATTCAGTACAGAGATGCAAAGAAAATTTTTTAGCCAGAGGGTGGTGAATCTATGGAATTTGTTGCCACGGGCAGTAGTGGAGGCCAAGTCATTGGGTGTATTTAAGGCAGAGATTGATAGGTATCTGAGTAGCCAGGGCATCAAAGGTTATGGTGAGAAGGCGGGGAGTGGGACTAAATGGGAGAATGAATCAGCTCATGATAAAACGGCGGAGCAGACTCGATGGGCCAAATGGCCGACTTCTGCTCCTTTGTCTTATGGTCTTTTGTCTCTTGTCATCCTCCTTCTCTCCAAAGAGTAAAGCCCTAGCTCCCTTAATCTCTAATCCATACTCTCTAAACCAGGCAGCATCCTGGTGAAACTCCTCTGTACCCTTTCCAATGCTTCCACATCCTTCCTATAGTGAGGCAACCAGAACTGTACACAGTACTCCAAGTGTGGCCTAACCAGAGTTTTACAGAGCTGCATCATTACCTCGCGACTCTTAAACTCTATCCCTTGACTTATGAAAGCTAACACCCCATAAGCTTTCTTAACTACCCTATCAACCTGTGAGGCAAATTTCGGGGTTCTGTGGACATGTACCCCCAGATCTCTCTGCTCCTCCACACTACCAAGTATCCTGCTATTTACTATGTACTCTGACTTGGAGTTTGTCCTTCCAAAGTGTACTACCTCACAATTCTCCGGGTTGAACTCCATCTGCCACTTCTCAGCCCACTTCTGCATCCTATCAATGTCTCTGCAATCTTCGACAATCCTCTATACTATCAACAACACCACTAACCTTTGTGTCATCTGCAAACTTGCCAACCCACCCTCCTACCCCGACATCCAGGTCATTAATAAAAATCACAAATAGTAGAGGTCTCAGAACCAATCCTTGTAGGACACCAAAAGTCACAACCCTCTAATCCAAATGTTCTCCCTCCACCATGACCCTCTGCCTTCTGCAGGCAAGCCAGTTCTGAATCCACCTGGCCAAACTTCCCTGGATCCCATGCCTTCTGACTTCTGAATAAGCCTACTGTGTGAAACCTTGTCAAATGCCTTACTAAAATCCATGTAGATCACAACTGCACTACCCTCATCTATATGCCTGGTCACCTCGTCAAAGAACTCCATCAGGCTTGTTGGACACGATCTGCCCTTCACAAAGCCATGCTGACTGTCCCTGATCAGACTATGATTCTCTAAATGCCCATAGATCCTATCTCTAAGAATCTTTTCCAAAAGCTTTCCCACCACAGACGTAAGGCTCACTGGACTATGATTACCTGGACTATCCCTACTTCCTTTTTTGAACAAGGGGACAACATTCGCCTCCCTCCAATCCTCCGGTACCATTTCCGTGGACAACGAGGACATAAAGATCCTTGCCAGAGGCTGAGCACTCTCTTCCCTCGCCTCGTGGAGCAGCCTGGGGAATATTCCATCAGGCCCTGGGGACTTATCCATCCTAATGTATTTTAATAACTCCAACACCTCCTCTCCCTTAATATCGACATGCTCCAGAACATCAACATCACTCATATTGTCCTCACCGTCTTCAAGTTCCCTCTCATTGGTGAATACTGAAGAGAAGTATTCATTGAGCACCTTGCTCACTTCCACAACCTCCAGGCACATCTTCCCACCTTTATCTCTAATCGGTCCTATCTTCACTCCTGTCATCCTTTTGTTCTTCACATAATTGAAAAATACCTTGGGGTTTTCCTTTATCCTACTCGCCAAGGCCTTTTCATACCCCCTTCTTGCTCCTCAGCCCCTTCTTTTGCTCCTTTCTTGCTTCCCTATATTCTTCAATAGACCCATCTGATCTTTGCTTCCTAAACCTCATGTATGCTGCCTTCTTCCACCTGACTAGATTTTCCACCTCACTTGTCAACCATGGTTCCTTCACCCTACCATTCCTTATCTTTCTCACTGGGACAAATTTATCCTTAACATCCTGCAAGAGATCCCTAAACATCGACCACATGTCCACAGTACATTTCCCTGCAAAAACATCATCCCAATTCACACCCGCAAGTTCTAGCCTTAATGCATCAAAATTTGCCCTTCCCCAATTAAAAATTTTCCAATCCTCTCTGATTCTATCCTTTTCCATGATTTATACTCCTCACGTGCTTCATTTGATTCAAACTTCTGAAGGTTTACATACTTTTTCTTCTTGACTAAGTTCATCACATCTCTGGATATCCAAAGTTCTCTTATATTTCCATCCCCATCCTTCCTTCTAACAGGTACATACCTTTCCTGTACTCTGTGTAATTGCTCTTTAAACATCTTCCACTCTTTAAGAAGGGAGGAAGGCAAAAAAAAGGAAATTATAGGTCAGTTAGCCAAAACTCAGTGGCTGGGAAAGTGTTGGAGTCTCTTATTAAGGATGAGTTTTTGGGGTATTTGGAGACTAATGATGATATAAGTCAAAGTCAACATCGTCTCTACAATGGGAAATCTTGCCTGACAAATCTGTTAGAGTTCTTCAAGGAAGTAACAAGCAGGGTGGACAAAGGAGAGGCAGTGGATGTCATTTACTTGGATTTTCAGAAGGCATTTGTTAAGGTGCCACACTTGAGGCTACTCAACAAGATAAAATCCGATGATGTTACAGGAAACGTACCGGCATGGATAGAGGAATGGCTGACAGGCAGCAGGCAGTGAGTGGGAATAAGAGGGGCCTTCTCTGGTTGGTTGCCATTGACGAGTGATGTTCCGCAGGGATCAGTATTGAGACCGCTACTTTTCAGATTGTTTGTTTATGACTTTGATAATGGAATTGATGGCTTTGTGGCAAAGTATGAAGATAGGTAGAGGGGTAGATAGTGCTGAGGAAGCAATGCAATTGCAGCATGACTTAGACAAATTGGAAGATTTGGAAAAAAGTGGCAGATGAATTACAATCTAGGGAAATGTATGATAATGCATTTTGGTAAAAGGAACAATAGTGCGGACTATTATCTAAATGCGGAGAAGGTTCAAACATCAGAGGTGCAAAGGGACTTAGGAATCCTTGTGTAAGATTCCCAGAAGGTTAATTTACAGGTCAAGCCTGTGATGAAGAAAGCAAATGGAATGTTGGCATTTATTTCAAGGGGAATAGAATATCAAAGCAAGGAGATAACGCAGAGGCTTCATAAGACACTAATCAGGCCACACTTGGCATACTGTCATCGGTTTTGGGCCCAATATCTCAGAAAGGATGTGTTTTCATTGGAGAGTCCAGAGAAGGTTCATGAGGATGATTCCAGGAATGACGGAGTTAAGGTATGAGGAGCAAATGGCAGATTTGGGCCTGTACTCACTGGAATTTAGTAGAATGCGGGGGAATCTCAGTTACCAAATGTTTACCAAACATCTACCAAATGTTGAAAAGACTAGATAGGATGGATGTGGAGTGTATGTTTCCTCTGGTGGGGGTATATGGAACAAGAGAGCACAGCCTCAAACTTGAGGGGCAATCTTTTAGAACAAAGGTAAGGAGGAATTTTTTTAGCCTGAAAATGCTGAATCTGCGGAATGCTCTGCCACAAACTGCAGTAGAGGCCAAATCATGGATGTATTTAAGGTGGAAGTTAATAGTTTCCTAATCGGTCAGGGCATCAAAGAATATGGCGAGAAGGCAGGTGTATGAGGTTGAGTGGAGTCTGGGATCAGCCGTGATGGAATAGCAGGGCAGCCTTGATGGGCTGAATGGCCTAATACTGCCCCCGTCTCACGGTCTTATGTCTGATATGGACTTGCCAGAGAAAAGGTGTTCCCAATTAACGCTTCTTAGTTCCTGCCTAATGCCCTTGTAGGTTGCCCTGTGTCAATTTAAATCTCTTCCACAAGGACCATACCTATCCTTGTCGATAGCTATCCCAATCCCAATTTATCCGCATATTGAAATTCCTGATTACTCTCTTAACATTGCACTTTTGACATGCATTTTCTATCTCTCATTGTAATTTGTAGACTGCATCTTTGCTACTGTGCGGAGGTCTGTATATAACTCATATCAAGGACTTTACCCTTACTGTTTCTTAGCTCTACCCACAACAACTCTACAACTTCTGATCCTTTGTCACGTCTTTCTAATGATTTGATTTAATTTTTTTCCCAACACAGCTACACCACGCCTTCTACCTATCTCCCTGTCCTTTCAATTCAATGTTTTTTCTTTGGGCATCACCCCAAGGTTCATCACCCTTTTCCATTTCAACTCATCCCATTGACTGCAATTTTGCCCTAACATCAGCCTTTGCTTGCTAGCAGACTCACTACACACTGCCTCTGTTTGTAAACCAACGAATAGGTCCTCAGCTCTATCACTCCATTTTCCATCCCCTGCCAAATTAGTTCAAACCCTTCTGAACAGCTCCAGCAAACCTGCCCACAAAGATATTTATCTGCCTTGGATTCACGTGCAACCCATGAATATTCTTCCACCTTTTCCTTATCAAGACCCAGAAGACCCAGCATACTGATGCAGCTTCAGAGAAGGCACAACAGCTGCTGTATTTGTTTAGGAGCTTGAGGAGTTTTGGTATGTCACTGTGGAGAGCAGTCTCACTGCACACTGCTTCTGTTTGTAAACCAACGACAGAATATTATTTACTATCATGATAAATGATATATTTTCTAATAGAAATAGTAGTATTGGAATATCATTATTTGTGGATGATGGAGCTATATGGAAAAGGGGTGGGAATGTGGAATTTATAACACGGAAACTTCAAGAAGCAAATGTTAAGGTGGAAGATTGGGCATGAAAATAGGAATTCAGATTTTCAGCAGAGAAATCCAAAATAATGTTTTTCACTAGGGAGAGGACAGAACAACACTTGAAGCTATTACTTTATGGTATGGAATTAGAAAATGTGGATACCTTTAAATTTTTAGGAATCTGGTTTGATAAAAGACTCACATGGTCAACACATAGTAAAGAAATAATAACCAAAAGTAAGAAAGTGCTAAATGTTATGAGGTGTTTAAAAGGAAAGGAAAGGGGAGCTGACAGGGGCAATAAGGACAATACCAGTGGTGGCAATGCAGGTGGAGTTTGGAGAGACACCTCTGGAACTGAGAAGATCACAACTTGTGTTAACATATTGGGTAAACCTACAAGGGCCTGGAGAACATCATCCAAGTAAACGGCTTTTAGATTGATGCTGGGAAAAGGAAAGAAAGAAATTCAGAAGTTTTGCATGGACTATTGAAGGGAAAGCAGAAAGGACAGGAGTTAGTAAAAAGGCAGTGAGTGATACAATGCCTTTTCCTGAGCTGTCTCCATGACTGTGTGAAGCACCAGGGGTGGATCCTAAATTATTCCAAAAGAGACAGAAAAATAGAGAGGTGATTTTAAATCAAGATATAGTTGAAACTTATGTAAATAATGGTCATTATGTATATTTACAAATGCAAACAAATGCTTCAAAACTGGCAATATTAGATTAGGGGTAGGATTGGTGGTGCCTGATTTTAACATGAAAAAGCAGGTGAGGATAGATGATGATTTCTCAGTGTATACAGATGAAATGACAGCTGGACTATTCACTTTGCAGTGGGTGGAGGGGGTAAGATCAATTAGATTTGCAATATTGTCTGATTCAAGGACAACAATCAGGAGTCTAAAAGATTTACATTCAGAGGCAAGACGAGACATTGTAAGTAAGGTAATACAAACCTTATTTCGACTATATAATAATATCCAGAAAGAAATGGGATGGTTGAGGAATGCAGGAAAGAGCAGGAGGCAGGAGGTGATAACATCAAAATTGAGATTTGGGCACACAGGATTAAGGTACATCGTTTTTCATGAAGAAACACAATAATGGGAGTTGTGATTATTGTAATCAACAAGACATAATCAAGAGAGTGGTTGGTTGATTTTAGAGTTATCACAGAATAAAATTCAATTTAAAATTAACAGCATTTTGCAGAAAGGATTGCAGGATTATTACCTTAAGTATATAATGCAGTTCGTTAAGAACACAGGTCTTTTTATAAATTTGATACAAATATAAATATGGGGTCAAATTTAAAAATGTGTGTCATGATATGTTGACCCACACTCTGGTTCAGTAGTGGCGGTAATGCACCCTCAAGCTTTTTGCCAACCACCATAAAAACCTTAGAACATTATCGACTATTGAAAGGCCCAGACGGGGTTGATGGGGAAAGGATGTTTGCGAGAGTGTCGGGATGCCAGTATACACAGGCCACTCCCACCATAGGCTGTTTGCCAAGGGAAGACAGGAGGGAAACACCAGAGAAAAAGTCAGGTAGACACAGTGAACCAGAACTCCCACCTACCTGTTTCTATCCCTGCCGCCATTGGTTAAAAGGTCTGCTGGTCCTCCCACCCGTCTTTCATCTGGTTAGAGAAACATACAGACCATCTACCTCTATTGGTTGGAGGTCTGCATGTTCCCACCCTCCCTTTTTATCTCCATTGGTTTGCGCACAGATCTGACATACGGCTTGCCCTACCAGTGGTCACATTTTTTAAAGTCGTTGTGGGGGTTGAATCGCATGAAAATTTTTCAGAAAGGTTCAATTCCTCGGCACAGATTCATCCTGCAAATTAACCATGAGAGAATCCTGCACAAGGATTCACAAAACCCTTTGCATCTCAGAGTTTTGTATTTTCTGTCCATTAGGAAAGAGTCAACCATTTCATTTCTTCTACCAAAGAGCATGACCATACAATTCCCAACATTGTATTCCATCTGCCTCTTCTTTGCCCACTCTCCTAATCTAATCTATTTAACTGTTTCTGTATTGTCCCTGCTTCCTCAAAACTACTTGCCCCTCGACCTATTGTCTGCAAACTTTCCAACAAATCCATCAAGTCCAACATCCAAATCACTGACATATAATGTAAAAAGGTAAAATCTTTCTGAATGTTGTGGTGTACACCATCTGGTCCATGTGACTTATTTACCTTCAGACCTTTCAATTTCTCAAGAATCTTCTCTGTAATAGTGGTAGCTTCACACACCTCATGACGCCGACACCTGGAACTTCTAACAGACTGCTAGTGTCATCCTCACTGATGCAAGGTATTTATTCAGTTTGTCCACCATTTTCTTGTCCCCCATTATTACCTCTCCAGTATTTTTTCCAGTGGTCCGATACCCACTCTCGCATCTCTTTTACACTTTATGTATCTGAAGCAAGATTTGGTGTTCTCTTTAATACTATTGGGTAGCTAACTTTAGTATTCTGTCTTACTCTTCTTACTGATGTTTTTAGATGCCTTCTGTTGGTTTTAAATGCTGCCCAATCCTCTAACTTCCCACCAATGCGAGCTCAATGATATGCCCTGTCTTTGGCTGTTATGTTGCCTTTGACTTCCATTGTTGTGTCATCTTGCCATGGTTGTGTCATCTTGCCTTTTGAACGCTTCTTCCTCCTCAAATCCCCGTCTGAATCCTCAGGCAATGGCAGCGAGGCATTACAGAGGGTTATTTCCCTCTTGGAAATAGACTTCGAGGTTCAGCGTAAAAGAATCTTTTTCCTTCCTTCAGACCTAGTGGCTGGATTCCATAAGCTTGGCTGCAAGTTCCCCAGACTGTTCAGATATTTCCTTGGTCCTCTCCTGAACGAGAGGTCCCAACTAGATGGTGTTGGGACTTGCAGTGTATTGACGGGAAATGGCTTGTTCATCCTTGAGGGCAGGACTTGGTCACTCGAAGGTCTCAGGTTACCTCACACGGAAGGCAGCCCTCTTATTGGTTGTTGGTCACGGGAGAGTCTGAGTCTCAGAACACCATGGCGCAAACAAACCCTCTTATGATGACTGGAGCAAGCAATGATTCTCCCCTCCCTCCAGTCCACAGCTGGGGACATTCGGCCCACCAGTGACAGTCTTTCCCACAGTAAAAGCAGCGACCTTGACTCTGACGCCGGGACCTTTCATCGGCGGAGACTCCAGTACAATCGACCTGCATGGGTCCAACTGGATCTTGAGTCGGCGACGGGCTGGTTATGGTCCGAGGTTCGGGGGTGAAACTGCGATGCGTAGGGACTGGGATTGGACCGGCTCACTTTGACTTCCTGAAGTGGTCCCACTTTTGGTCTGCCAGATGATTATTGAGATGGATGGACTGATCACTCAAAGCTTCTGCGATCTCAGTTGGCTTTCCTGAGGAGAGGCATCCTTCAGTTCATCCGTGGCAGTAGAACATGCCCACGGCCTCCCCATTCCAACCACTCTTCTGGGCCAAGGTCCAAAATTCGACTGCATTGTCGGCCGCAGACCATACCCACTGTTGAGCTCGCTGGCACCGATGAGGTGATTAAACACCTTCCTCATGGCAGCCATGAATTCCTCTGAATCCGAAGAGGTCTCAGACCTACATTCCAAATGCGTAGTGGCCCAGGCCAGGGCTCTTCCAGTCCGGAGAGAGATAATGAAGGCCACCTTTCCTCACTCTGAAGGGAATTGGGACAGCTGTAGTTCAAACATGAATGAGCATTGGGTGAAGAGCCATGGCAAGAACCCGAGTCACTGTCGAATCTCTCTGGGGTTGAATGATGTGCTGGCTCCATACAAGCATGAAATGGCTTTTCCAAACGACCTTGGCTTCCTCCTTGCAAAAGTTGTTGAATGGCTACCTGGTGTTCGTGAATCTCCAGGCCTTGTCTGGAAATCCTTGTCACCACAGTGGACGAAAGATTTTGATATCCCACTGGGTCCATGTTTGCTCAATTGTAATGTGACAAGAGTCCTTGATGAGAATGGTTTGGACCCAATTGCCGGGGTAAACGAAGCAAGGTTCTAAACACAGTATCAAACTAGATCTGAGCGCAAAACAAATGCTGGATGATATCACCAGTTGGCTTATGATTGAGCACCGAACCTCTGTTCAGCTGTTCCTTAAATACTTAATTCTTGGTGCCCAAACATGATTATCAATTAGCAGGACCATCCTGATTCCCTAAAGGGGCCATGCCAGCTATCCATACTCCCGGAAGTTGGTGCAGTTGGGAGTGTCTTGTAATAACGACTTCTGGCTAGTCACGCTTGCCGTTGAGAATACCATGGACACAATCTTTGATATCCCTGTTCCTGGCAGCAGGGATGCAACATACCATCTGGGTGTCTCTATCGAGCCCACAGAGCCTCGTCCCTGTTCTTCTGATGAAGGAATCTCCTATCATAACTACATTCCTCTTCAACTCTCTCCTCTTCTGAGCCACATCACCAGACTCAGTGCCAGAGACCCGGTCATTCTGGCTCCCCCCAGTAGATGGATTCCTCTCCATTGTATCTAAAGTTAAATGCTTGTTATTGAGGGGAACAGCCACAGGTGTTCTCTGCACTGGTTCTGCATTTCCCCTCAATCTCCTGACAGTCACCCAGTTACCTGTCTCCTGCAACCTTGGGGTAACTATCTCTCTGTAGCTCCTGTCTATCACTTCGTCATTCTCCCGTATGAGTCGAAGGTCATCGAGCTGCAGCTCCAGTTCCTTAATACATTCTCTCAGTTGCTGCAACTCGGCGCACCTGGTACAGATGTGTTCACCTGGGAGACTGGAGTCTCCCAGACTTCCCACATCCCACACAGAGTGCAAAACCCTGCCCCTGAAACCATTCTCACTAAACTACCATGTCCTAATAGATGAGGAGTGAACAAATAGGAACAGAAAGAGAGAAACCTTGTGGTCTTATGGAAGGTGGAGCAGGGTTGAAATGGAGGAAATTCATGAGACATAATCTCCCACACACACAGCCTTGTTGACTAATCCTAATCAACCCAAGTTTTTTGAAATAGCTCTTAACCCTCAGGTCTCCTCCATTAAAACCATAAGATATAGCAGTAGAATTAGGCCATTTTGGCCCATCAAGTCTGCTTCACCATTTCATCATGGCTGATCCACTTTCCCTCTCAGTCCCAATCTCCTGCCTTCTCCCTGTATCCCGTCATGCCCTGACTAATCAAGAATCTATCAACCTCTGCCTTGAATATACCTAAAGAATTGGCCTCCACAGCTGCATGTGGCAGCAACTTCCACAGATTCATCACTCTCTGCTGAAAAAAATTTGTCCTGATATCCTTTCTAAAACAGGCCCCTCAATTTTGATGCTGCGTTCTCTGGTCATAGACTTTTCCACCATGAGAAGCATCCTCTCTATATCCACTCTATCAAGGCCTTTCAACATTTGATCAGTTTCAATAATGTCAGCCCTTATTCTTCTGAATTCCACTGAGCACAGGCCCAAAGCCATCAAACGGTCTTCATATGACATGCTTTCAATTCTGGAATCATTTACATGAATTCCTTTGAACCCTCTCCAATGTCAGCACATCCTTTCTTAGATAAGGGGGCCGAAATTGCTCACAGTAGTCAAAGTGAGGCCTTACCAGTGCTTTTGAAAGCTTCAATATTACATCCTTGCATTTATCTTGTAGTCCCTTTGAAATTAATGCTGACATCACATTTGCCTTCCTCACCACTGACTC
Source organism: Mobula birostris (assembly GCF_030028105.1). Lineage (NCBI taxonomy): Eukaryota > Metazoa > Chordata > Chondrichthyes > Myliobatiformes > Myliobatidae > Mobula > Mobula birostris. Next base: position 19,405,226 of record NC_092379.1, read on the forward strand.
AACCTGCAAATTAACCTTCAGGGAATCCCACACAAGGACTCCCAAGTCCGTTTGCACCTCAGATTTTTGAATTTTCTCTCTATTTAGAAAATAGTCTATGCTTTACTTTTACGAGTTCCTTTACTTTTAACTCTGGTTCATTGCACAACCCCCAATGCAGAATAGCTAATTGCCTGGTGGGCTCAATCACCAGCTGCTCTGAAAAAAACAAGCTCGTAGGCATTCTACAAATTCCTTCCCTTGGAATCCGGCACCTTAATGATTTAGTACAGCACAGGCCGTTCAGCCCACAATATTGTGCTAAACCAGCTATAAAGCAAATCAAAACCGTCCAGACATCAATCCCTCCTACTTACACCATGTGCAGCGCCCTCCTACTTCCTTACAACAACTGAGAAAGAGATACTCTCTGTCCACTCATATGCCTCTCATAATCTTGTACACCTCTATCTGATGCTCAGAGGAAACAAACCAAGTTTATCCAGCCTCTCATGATAGCACATGCCCTCTAAACCAGGCAGCGTCCTGGTAAACCTCTTCTGCAACCTCTCCGAAGCCTCAGCATATTTCCTATAGTGGGCCAACCTGAACTCTACGCAATACTCCAGATGTGATCGAACCAGGCTTTTATAAAGTTGCAAAATAACGTCCTGACCTTTGAACTCAATGCCGCAACTAATACAAGCAAGCCTTCTGCAAATCTTGTTAAGCCCCTTATTGAACTGTGTAGCCATTTTCAAGGAGATTGAACTTGGATCACAAGATCTCTCTGCTCAGCAACACTGTTAAGAACCTTGCCATTAAAGGTGTGCCCTTGTTCCCTTCATAAACAGAGGTACAATATTAGTTCTGATGACTTATGCATCTTAATTCGGAGCAGGAAGGCTGCCAGTGAACGGCTAAGGATTTCTCGAGCGAAGGCATTTTGCTACTCGGGGTAAAAGAGAGGCAAGACTGCGCAAGCACATGACATCAACCAGTAGAGCAGGAAAAGTTCGAAAAGAAGACCGCCATATTCAGTGGGCAGCATTCAGAGCAGGCAACGGAGTGAGAAGTAGCAGAGTGAGAGGGCTTTAGCTCAATGGGCTTAGGCAGTAGCGAGGCAAGGTGGGTTTACCTGTGTTCATAGCGGAAAGGAAGTATGTGTGTGAGGCTGGTGTTCTGTGCTCGGTGTCAGATGTGGGAGGTCCTGGAGTCTCCTAGTCTCCTAGACAGCCATATCTGCACCCAGTGTGTCAAGCTGCGGCTCCTAAGGGACCGCGTTAGGGAACTGGAGATGCAGCTCGATGACCTTCGTCTGATCAGGGAGAGTGAGGAGGTGATAGAGAGGAGTTATAAGCAGGTGGTCACACCGGGGCCATGGGAGACAGACAAGTGGGTAACAGTTAGGAGAGGGAAGAGGAAGAGTCAGGTACTAGAGAGTACCCCTGTGGCTGTACCCCTTGACAATAAGTACTCCTGTTTGAGTACTGTTGGGGGGGACAGCTTACCTGGGGGAAGCAACAGTGGCTGTGCCTCTGGCACAGAGTCCGGCCCTGTGGCTCAGAAGGGGAGGGAAAGGAAGAGAATGGCTGTCATGATAGGGGACTCTATAGTTACGGGGTCAGACAGGCGATTCTGTGGATGCAGGAAAGAAACTTGGATGGTAGTTTGCTTCCCAGGTGCCAGGATCCGGAATGTTTCAGGTCACGTCCAAGGTATCCTGCAGTGGGAGAGAGAACAGCCAGAGGTCGTGGTACATATTGGTACCAATGACATTGGTAGGAAAAGGGAAGAGATCCTGAAAAAAAGACTACAGGGAGTTAGGCTGTATTTGATTTGGTATTCGGAAATGAACCTGGTCAGGTGTCAGATCTCTCAGTGGAAGAGCATTTTGGAGGTAGTGATCATAATTCTATCTCCTTTACAATAGCATTGGAGAGAAATAGGAACAGACAAGTTAGAAAAGCGTTAATTGGAGTAAGGGGAATTATGAGGCTATCAGGCAGGAAATTGGAAGCTTGAATTGGGAACAGATGTTCTCAGGGAAAAGTATGGAAGAAATGTGGCAAATGTTCAGGGGATATTTGTGTGGAGTTCTGCATAGGTACATTCCAATGAGACAGGGAAGTTATGGTAGGGTACAGGAACCATGGTGCACAAAGGCTGTAATAAATCTAGTCAAGAAGAAAAGAAAAGCTTACAAAAGGTTCAGAGAGCTAGGTAATGTTAGAGATCTAGAAGATTATAATGCTAACAGGAAGGAGCTTAAAAAGGAAATTCTGGGAGCCAGAAAGGGCCATGAGAAGGTCTTGGCAGGCAGAATTAAGGAAAACCCCAAGGCATCCTACAAGTATGTAAAGAGCAAGAGGCTAAGATGTGAAAGAATAGGACCTATCAAGTGTGACAGTGGGAAAGTGCGTACGGAGCCAAAAGAAATAGCAGAGGTACTTAATGAATGCTTTACTTCAGTATTCACTATGGAAAAGGATCTTGGTAATTGTAGTGATGACTTGCAGCAGACTGAAAAGCCTGAGCATATAGATATTAAGAAAGAGGATGTGCTGGATCTTTTGGAAAGCATCAAGTTGGATAAGTTGCCGGGACCGGATGAGATATACCCCAGGCTACTGTGGGAGGCGAGGGAGGAGATTGCTGAGCCTCTGGCAATGATCTTTGAATCGTCAATGGTGACAGGAGAGGTTCTGGAGGATTGGAGGGTTGCAAATGTTGTTCCTTTATTCAAGAAAGGGAGTAGAGATAGCCCAGGGAATTATAGACCAGTGAGTCTTACTTCAGTGGTTGGTAAGGTGATGGAGAAGGTCCTAAGAGGCAGGATTTTTGAACATTTGGAGAGATATAGTATGATTAGGAATAGTCAGCATGGCTTTGTCAAGGGCAGGTCGTGCCTTACAAGCCTGATTGAATTTTTTGAGGATATGACTAAACACATTGATGAAGGAAGAGCAGTAGATGTAGCGTATATGGATTTCAGCAAGGCATTTGATAAGGTACCCCATGCCAGGCTTATTGAGAAAGTCAGGAGGCATGGAATCCAAGGGGACATTGCTTTGGGGATCCAGAACTGGCTTGCCCACAGAAGGCAAAGAGTGGTTGTAAATGGGTCATATTCTGCATGGAGGTTGGTGACCAGTGGTATGCCTCAGGGATATGTTCTGGAACTCCTACTCTTCGTGATTTTTATAAATGACCTGGATGAGGAAGTGGAGGGATGGGTTAGTAAGTTTACTGATGACACAAAGGTTGGTGGTGTTATGGATAGTGTGGAAGGCTGTCAGAGGTTATAGTGGGACATTGATAGGATGCAAAACTGGGCTGAGAAGTGGCAGATGGAGTTCAACCCAGATAAGTGTGAAGTGGTTCATTTTGGCAGGTCAAGTATGATGGCAGAATATAGTAGTAATGGTAAGACTCTTGGCAGGGTGGAGGATCAGAGGGATCTTGGGGTCCAAGTCCATAGGATGCTCAAAGCAGCTGCCCAGGTTGACTCTGTGGTTAAGAAGGCATACGGTGTATTAGCCTTCATTAATCGTCAAATTGAATTTCGGAGCCGAGAGGTAATGTTGGACCCTGGTCAGACCCCACTTGGAGTACTGTGCTCAGTTCTGTTCGCCTCACTACAGGAAGGATGTGGAAGCCATAGAAAGGGTGCAGAGGAGATTTATAAGGACGTTGCTTGGACTGGGGAGCATGCCTTATGAAAACAGATTGAGTGAACTTGGCCTTTTCTGCTTGGAGCGACGGAGGATGAGAGGTGACCTGATAGAGGTGTATAAGATGATGAGAGGCATTGCCCGTGTGGATAGTCAGAGGCTTTTTCCCAGGACTGAAATGGTTGCCACAAGAGGGCACAGGTTTAAGGTGCTGGGGAGTAGGTACAGAGGAGATGGTATGTTTTTTTTTATGCAGAGAGTTGTGAGTGCGTGTAATGGGCTACTGTCAACGGTGGTGAACGTGGATACGATAGAGTCTTTTAAGAGACTTTTGGATAGGTACATGGAGCTTAGAAAAATAGAGGGCTATGGGTAAGCCTAGTAATTTCCAAGTTAGGGACATGTTCAGCACAACTTTGTGGGCCAAAGGGCCTGTATTGTGCTGTAGGTTTTCTAAGTTTCTATGTTCCTATGTTAATCCCTTTACGGAGGCCCAATACTTCCTCCAACTTTACCTCGAAATGCCCAAATTTATTTGTACATTCAGCACTGATCTCTTGGTCATCCACATCTTTTTCCTTTGTAAATACTGAAGCAAAGTACTCATTAAGTACCTCACTCACATTCTCTGCATCCAAGCTGATATTCCCCCCTTTATCATTAAGTGGTCCCACCCTCTCCCGAGTTATCCTCTTACCCTTGACTTATGTATAGAATGCCTTGGGATTCACCTTAATCTAACTTGCCAAGGACTTTTCATAGCCCCTGCTGGCTTTCCTAATTTCCTTTAGTTCCTTTCTGGCTTCTTTATACCCCTAATGTGCTTTGTTTGATTCAACCTTTACATACTTGATCTTTTTCTTCTTGACTAAACTCATCACCTCTCTGAACATCCAGGGTTCTCTTATCTTTGCATCCTCATCCTTCCTTCTGACAGGAACATACTTTTCCTGTACTCTGTGCAATTGCTCTTTAAACACCTTCCACATGTCTGATGTGAACTTGCCAGAGAAAAGGTGTTTACAATTAACAATTCTTGGTTCCTGCCAAATGCCCTTGTAAATTGCCCTATGCCAATTTAAAATTGTTCCACAAGGATAATACCTATCCTTGTCAATAGTTATCCTGAAAGTTAACGAGTTGTCACTCTTCCCTTACTGTTCACCCACTGAAAGATCAGTCACCTGGCCAGGCTCATTCTCCAGTACCAGGAGCAGTATGGCCCCTCCTTTCATTGGACCATACACATATTGATTTGAGAAACCTTCTTGGATGCACTTAACAAATTCAGCCCGATCAGAATCCCTTAAACTCTCCCATGTAGCATCAGCAAATCTTGAAGCCAGGTTAATTGTTCCCCTGCAGTTCAGGTGCAATCCATCTCAATCAACCTGCATACTGAAATTCCCATTGATTATCTTAACATTGCACTTTTGACATGCATCTTCCGTCTCCCATTGTAATTTGTAGACCACATATTTGTTATACTATTTGCAGGTCTGTTTCTAATTCCCATCAGGGACTTTCACCCTTGCAAATTCTTAGCTCTACCTAGAACGGTTCTATACCATCTGATCCTATGTCACCTCTTTCTAATCATTTAATTTAATTTTTTACCAACACAGCCACACCACACCTTCGGCCTACTTCCCTGTCCTTTCGATACAATATGTATCCTTGGACATCAAGCTCCCAGTTATACAGTAATCTTCTTTCAGCCACAATTCAGTGATACCCATAATGTCATACATGCCAATCTGTAGCTGTGTTACAAGTTCATCTAGCATAGTGTATTCCGTATACTATGTGCGTTCAGATATAACACCTTCAGTCTTGTGTTTATCACAGTTCAAAATTTTGTCTCCCTTTTACATTGTAACTCATCCCGTTGACGGCAATTTTACCCGAACATCAACTTCTTCTTGCTAGCAGTCTCACTACACACTGCTTCTGTTTGTAAACCAACAACTTGATCCTCAACCCTTTCACTTCATTTCCCATCCCCCTGCCAAATTTGTTCCAACCCTTCTGAACAACTCTAGCAAACTGGTCTGCAAATCTATTTGCCTCCATCGATTCAGGTGTAACCTGTCCCTTTTCTACAGGTCATAACTTCTGCTTATCAAGGCCCAGAGTCTTCGAGTAAAGAGGAAAGGTGTAAAGTTCCCAGGGGTTGTGAAGGGCTTCAGACTGCATTGTCTGTTGACTGTGCTGTCGTTGGGATTGCAGTGTCAGAGAATGCAATGTGAAGTAAGGAAGGTGAAAGTTTGGGTTTCATGGGAGTCTCTGTTAGTCACTTGGTTACCTTGATAACGGTGACGAAGGTGCTGTAGAGGAAACTGATGATGAACAGAATGGCAAAGGCAGCAACTGTAAGCACATTGTCATCTCCATCCACGTGTCCCTGTTCTTCCTTCCCCTCCTCTCCTGTCAAGTCTGTGCAGATTCCTGAAAGAATTGAGAAAGTGAGACTGTTAGTTTCTTGTCGATGTTTCTTGAAGATCAACATGGCAATAAACTTGAGTAAACTTAATGACTCAAGTCATGTTTCCCCACAGCATGTCATTTGTAACCAGGGAGCAGCTGGATAGAGCTAAATGAACTAGTTTCTCCGAAACGACTATGTTCGCTCCGTTAAAAATATTGACCAGATATTCACTTAGCGTTCATTAAACATCATCCCAGTTTGTAATTTACTCTGGGAAGTGCATGTATGTTCAGCAGTCCCTCCAAGACAGTTTATCCAAAGACCTGCTGTTAGTTCCTGCGTATTCATTTCATTGATTATTATCTCTGCAGTTAAAGCCTTTCAGACTGCTAACAGATCTGCCAGCCTTGTGTGAGTGGCAAAGTTTGTCATGTGTGTTTCTGCCCAATATCTAAACCATGAATAAATCTAGTGAATAGTGTCAGCACTGAACACATTGCTGCAGGTCACAGGGCATCACTGTCTACATATTGTCCCTTCTTTCTGTAGCTCTCCACTTTCTGAATGAGATCACTAAATGTCTTCACAAAGTTGATGAAATATCTTTCCCTGTCAATTACCTTTGTATATTTGAAACTGCGGACCAATCCAGAATGTTCTGTCATCTGTACAGTAGAAACTAGAATACACATACACCTATAACCATTTGAATGTCTGTCTGCCTGTCTATATAATGAAGGACAGAACCAACCAGGCAACACTTCCAGCCCCTCATGTTTGAGTCACACAGTTGTATCCCAAAACATACCGGCACGGAACACTGGCAGCCGAATGCTTTCCGTACCTTCTTTATTGAACTTTGATTGCACAAACACAGGCTGACATTCAACCTCTCATGTAGTCTACAGAAGTTTCCAACAGGATCAGACCTGACACTAGGAAGTTTTTAAAAAAAACTGCAGGATCTCAGACATGTTAGTAATTTATTTTGATGTATTTAATCATGGAAATATATATTTCCATTTTGAGCTAATGAGAAAGAACTTGCAGGTAACCTTGCTTGTTTCAGGGAGATAAACCACATTGTTGTAGGATCAGCCACCAACTGGAGGTTGACCAGTGGGGTAGCTGGCCACGGGAATCTCTGCTGCAAAGAACTCAGTGACCTGACACTTGTCCTTTTATCTGATGAGGAAGTGTAGCTTTAGAGGGTTCCTACTGGGAATGGACTTTTTTATTCATCTGAAGTTTTCCTGGAATATTCTGCTCTTACACCATTCAGGCTAATATTTACACCAGGAGTGATCTCTCCACATCTAAAATGTAAAGGCTTTTTACTTTTGGAAATGAAAGAGAAATTGTGGAAAGTGTTCAGTGGGTTAGAAAACACTTGTGAACAGAGAAAGGGATAACATTGAGAGAGCATCACAAGTGTACTCTGTACCATTGCTTCAGCACTAGTTCTGTGCCTGGCTGAGTACTGTGCATCTCTCTGGTTTACTGGAACTCAACAACTGTCTGGTGTCCAGTTACATTCCACGATGCCTGCTCCAGTGAAACTCAGTTCCTCCAGTTCTGCTGACAGATAGACTTGCTTCATGTTTCTGAGATGCTGGTGTGAGAACATTGACCCTGCAGTCATTATTTCATCATTCCCTCACTGACAAGGCCGGCATTCCTTGCTCTGCTCCAGCAGGTCCGTCACAGAGCAGTGAAGAGTTTGGTGTGGGACTGATGGATACAGGTAAACAGGGTAGGAAGGGCAGTGTCCTTCACCAAAGAACATCAGTGAAATAGTTTGTAATCTAAAACTGGCTTGAAGCATTGAATGAACTCTGATTCTTTCCCACTCTCTGCCTCTGCATTATTAATCCACTCACACAACTACAACAATGCCAGACTTGCCGTTACCTATTGACCTTGCTTGTCCCTGGGTTGTGACTGTGGCAGAGGATGTCAACAGTACAGTGAATCTCAGAATCATACCTTGAATGTTTTTCACATCCTGCCTGACACTGGTGTTGGAGGGGGGATGAGACACTGTGCATCTGAAAACTGAGTCTTCCTTCCACTCCTCTGTGCTCACGGTCAGGTCGTAGCTGGCAATGAAAGTCCCTGCCTGTTCCAGAGCAGTTGGTCTCACACTGGTGTTGGAAGAGATCAGAGAGTCCCCTTTCTCCCAGGTGGCGGTTATTTGTTCCGGGTAGAATCCAGAGGCAACACACTCGAGGGTGACCGTGTTCCCACTGTTGGTCCCTCCCTCTGGCGGTGGCAGCAGTCTGACTTTGGGACTTTTTGTCTCCAGTGGAACTGATGGGCAAACAATGGAAATGTCAAACATTTTTACTGAGGTAACCAACGTTGTCCATTTTAATCGCTGACCTCTTGCCCACCTTTGGTACTTTTTGTCCGTGCTGATACTGGTGAGGTTGCAGAAGGTTGTCGGGCAGAGCAAGTGTACTCCACCCCACTGGTCCACTCCTCCACACTGGTCTGGAGTTGGCTGATCACTGTATCTTGGGTTCCTTCCTCTCTTGGTTTTTTGGTCACATTTGCTTTAATTTTCTCCCTCTCGTTCACTTTCCAGTGGATTTGGACCTGGCTCAGATCAGCACCCACAATCATACACACCAGAGTAGCGGTCTGGTTGATCCACATCTCTTCAATGGAGGGATTTTGGATAAAGACGGACAACTCTGTAGATGAGTAATAGAAAACTTACAAACTGGACGATATCTATTGTCAGCTGGCTTGACAACTTCAGCTCAGACTTATCCTGAAGCTCAACTTGTACATAATTGTACAATGGGGTGAAATCAGGTTTGTCTGCAGAGTGGGTTTGCTCATCTCTGTTTACAACCTTTGAATGAGAAAACAAAATCAAACATCAAGGAGCTTCTTTCCTTGGGACCCAGTTGGGTCACAACAGGGACTACAGGACAGTTGCCCAGCTACGTGACATTTAGCTGCTGCAATGCCAATCAAATGCACTATCAGAGCTGTCAATTGCAATGAGAGATGCAGTTTCTCATGAAAGACGACATTTCCTGAAATCTTCTTGTCTTGGAGCATGTGAGAGCCTGTAGATCCATTTGTGACATTGAGCTGAATCAATGAGCTGCCTCATATCTGTTAGGACTGAGCCTGAGATTCCTCCAGAATGAAAATTCTGATGCTGACTTTCGAATCTCCCATGAAAAATCTCTCTTTTCATTTCTGTAACTTGCCTGCCCTAGTCAATGATCTCACTTTGTTCCAGTTGTCCTATTCACTTCATCTATTTCCATCTCTACACTTTAAACCTCCCTGCCATTCTATTTCCTGTGGAGTCTGCTTTTCACTTGCTGGACACTCATAGACATGGCTTTGTGTCCCATCATCCACATCATTAGTAATATCAGTGAATAGTTGCAGGGCGGACAAAGATCATTGCAGGGCACTGCTCACGATTAAATCCTGCTGAGTTCAGTCCCCTGTCACATGACACAGTGATAATGGAGTTGTTGATGAATGATTGCAAACAATTTCAGTCCATTAGTCTACAGCAGATCCAGGCATGGTGTGGGGCAGCCACCTCAGGCCAACATCGGGCAGTCACTGGAAGAGCTGAGCGCCGTGATCAGTAAACACGAAATAGCACACCCGGATATGAACCAGGACATCTTGAGGAAGTCTCTGAACAATGACCACTCACATATCTCCTGTGGAACCAGACGAGCCAACACTTGACCACTGTGATACCACCATCAACAACGGTTACCGTGCCAGCACATGGCCACACTTTGGTAAGGCTGATCACCTGGATGTACTTCAACTCCCAGCATATAGGCAGAGACTAAAGACCACAGCGTTGGTAGCAAGGACCAAGAAGATATCGTCAAGGAAGACAGAAGTGCGCCGACAGGACTTTTGAGTTGGTGAACTGGATAATATTACTGCACAACAATTTTTTCAAAAATGTTGCTTCCTCAGAGTTTTTTTTATTTATGATAGACTGCTTGAAGATGAACACAAATATAATTTCAGACTACTTGGATCACGTAGGAATTTGGAGAAACAACAAATTAACTTTTATTGAATATAATGTGTTTAATTGCATAATGGTGCTGATGCTTTGCAATAGTTCAACTAAGATGAAAATATTTTGTTAATGATTTTCATTTGTGCTCAATGTCTGCGGCTTCTTGCTTAACTGTCCAAAAATAATCCACCAGCATTGATGGATTCCAGTTGCCCTGATATCTTTTCTCCATGACCGCAACGTCCTGGTGAAACCTCTCACCATGCTCGTCACTAACAGCACCAAGATTTGCAGGGAAGAAGTCTAAATGGGAGTGGAGAAAATGAATCTTTAGTGACATGTTGCATTTCAAGGTTTTGTATGCTTGAAGCATGCTTTCAACCAGCTGCATGTAGTTTGGTGCTCTATAGATACCGAGAAAAGTTTCAACAACTTCCTTGAATGACTTGTGATTTTCTCCGGTCCCACTAGAAATTCTTCAAATTGCCTGTCATTGATGACCTGTTTGATTTGTGGACCAACAAAAATGCTTTCCTTAATCTTGGCATCAGTTATTCTGGGAAGCATCTGTCTCAAATATCAAAATCCTTCATAGAAATGTTTGTGCCTGGTGATAGCAAATTCCATCCTTACAGTCCTGAACCCAAAAATTATTACTAAAACCTGTCCTGCCATGCAGCAGCCGTGCCGCCTAAGCATGCCCAAGCATGCCTGGACAAGATAGGAATCTTTCCAGCTTACATTGTAGGCAACATTTTAATTGACTTGAATTATGAATTGAAATAATAAACATAAGTGACTTCAAAAAATGGTGCGTGATAGGGAAATTTCATGATGATTTTCATGATCGGTAGCCCAAAATTCAAAAGATACAGCTAAAGGTATTCAGGAAGCAAGATCTTTGTTGTCCAGTGTATTCAGAGACTTATCTTCAAATCGGAATGAATATGCCACAGTTGTCACCAACTTTGTCAAACCCTGTGTGGATAAGTGTGTGCCTTCAAGAACATACCGGACATACCCAAAGCAAAAGCTGTGGATGGACCAGGAGATTTGTAGTCTGCTGAGGGCTCGATTTATGGCAGTCCAGGCTGGTGATCTAGCATTAGACAAGAAGCCCAGGTACGACCTGCGGAAGGCTATTTTAAGAGTGAATAAACTCATCTTGGTCAAGATGATGCCAGAATGCAATCCTCGCTCGGTCAACCTCTTCCAGATTGCTCATGAAGATATCCTTTTTTGGTCTTTTATGTCTGTTTTTCTCCTTAAATATGTTTCTGGGACTGTTAGAGTTAGAGACTGCGATTTTGATTGGAGATTGTTTCAGTGATCCAGTACCTTGCTGACTCTGAGAAGATTCTGAGCATGTACTCAGATCACCTCGATGCAATGAAACTTCAAGACAGGGTGCGAGCCGACGATTGACTCCATTTCGCCATTTAAAGCATTCATTAAGCGAGTGAACGTTTTGGCGCCGATGCCTGTCTTTTGATCACTGCTGGAGATGGATTCTGTGAGCGGCCTTTTGCTTTGTGTCTTGCTGTGACAGGCGGGTCGGCCTCTCTGCCTCGTGTGGTGTCCCTCTCCTGTCTTTCAATGAATGTCGGTGATATCGGAGATGGTATTGTGGTTCTGTATTTGTGGATTCGACTGTTGTGTTTATGGACTGTGGACATTTTCAGACTTATATTCTGTGTTTTTTATCGCCCGTTCCTTTTCTGTTTTGTAGTGTGACGGGAGGGTGTTTGGGGGTCGGTGTTCTGTTAGCTTTTTGTGTGGGGGAGGGGTTGTTTTGTGGGGTCGGTGTTACTGTTCTGTTTTGTGAAGGGGGGTATCGGGGGGGGATTGATGATTGGGATGCCATTTTTGTCAGTGGGGGGATGGGGTGAGTTTCATGTTTCTCTCTGAACGACTTTCATGTTCTTTCTTGTTTTCGTGGCTATCTGGAGAACACAAATTTTAAGTTGTATGTGGATACAGGCTTTGATAATAATGAACCTTTGTACAATTCCAATTGAACTTAGTGAAGGAATCAGATACCCTTCAGCTCTGGCAGACTTTTCAGGCCATTACTTCCTACAAGGTGAAACCTAACAACATGAATGGCAGTGATGCTTCATTCCCAGATGAGCTGAACACCATTTAAGCACACTTTGAAAGGGAGAATGAAACTACATGTGGGTGAATCCCTGCAGTGTCTGGTGACCCTGTCATCTCTGTCTCGGATGCCAACGTCAGAGCAGCTTTCAAGAGGGTGAATCCTCACACTGAATCAGGCCCTGATGCTGTGCCTGGTACGGAATTGAAAACCTGTGCAACCAACTGGTGGGAGTGTTCAGGAACATCTTCAATATCTCACTGCTGCAGTCAGAGGTTCCCATCTGTTTCAAAAGAGTGAGAATCATACCAGCGCCCAAGAAGAGCAGGGTGAGCTGTCTCAATGACTATCGCTCAGTTGCACCCACATCTACTGTGAGGAAATGCTTTGAGAGGTTGGTCACGGCCAGAATCAACTCCTGCTTAAGCAAGGACCTGGACCCCTGCAATTTACCTGTTGCCACAATAGGTCTACAGCAGATGGAATCTGACTGGCTCTCCACTCGGCCTTGGATCACCTGGACAATAACAATACCTGCTGAACATCAGGATGTTGTTTACTGATTACAGCTCAGTGTTCAACACAATCATAACCTCAGTTCAAATCAACAAACTCCAAAACCTGGGCCTCCAGACCTCTCTCCACAACTGGATCCTTGACATCCTCACTGGGAGACCACAGTCAGTGTGGATCTGAATGAGCATCTCCTCCTCACTGACAATCAACACTGGAGCACCTCAAGGATGTGTGCTTAGCCCACTGCTCTACTCTCTCTGCACCCACAACTGTGCGACTAGGTAGAACTCAAGTGGCGTTTATAAACTTGCTGATGAACTATTGTGGGCAGAATTTCAGGGTGATGAGGAGGCATACAAGAGCAGGATAGAGCAGCTGGGTAAATGGTATCACAATAGTATCCTTGCATTCAATGTCAGTGAGATGAAGCAATTGATTGCAGACTTCAGGAAGGGTAGGTTGTGGGAACACACGTCAGTCTTCATTGTGGGATCAGCAGTGGAAAGGGTGAGCAGTTTCAAGTTCCTGGGTGTCAATATTTCCGAACATCTATCCTGGGTCCAACTTATTGATGCAATAACAAAGAAGGCATGGCAGTGGCTATATTTTAATTGGAATTTGAGTAGTCTGGGTATGTTGCTAAAGACTATCGCAGATTTCTATAGATGTACCATGGAGAGTATTCTGATTGCATTACCATCAGGAAAAGCTGCAGGAAGTTGTAAACTCAGCCAGCTCCATCATGGACACCAACTTCCCCAGTATCAATGACACCTTCAACAGGCGATGGCTTGAGAAGGCAGCATTCGTCATTAAGGTCTCCCACCACCAAGGACCTGCCCCCTTCTCATTGCCACTTTCAAGCAGGAGGCACAAGAGCCTGAAGACACACTCAACATTTGAGGAACAGCTTTCTCCCCTCCTAAATGGACAATGAAGCCATGAACATTACCTCACCATTTTTTCTTCGTTTTGCACTACTTATTTAATTTATTTTTTATATTTACTTCATATAGGAATTTATTGCTTTTTATTATTAAGTATTTCAATGTACTGCTGCAGCAAAACACCAAATTTAATGACAAATGACAGTGATATTAAAGCTAATTCTGATTCTGGTCGAAGAGGTTGGTCACCATGGACTCAAAATCACCAACCACACCTCACGTCTGTACTTATGAAATACTGTCTCTCTAAACATACCAGCATTGTGGAATACTCACAATGATACCTTTTTGTATTTCCTCTATTCATCTTTGATTGGTAACACTGACACTTACACACACTAATCCTCTCATTGGGATGACCTGGGAGGAACATGTGTTCTCAGTCACCATCGGGAAATAACGTCTAATCTCTGACCCAACAATAAAGCTGCTGTGTTTGACTCAAGTGAGAAATACAAAACACTTTACACTGAATCAGAACTGGTGTCAGGGTTCCAGTCGCTTGAGCACAAACTGTGTGTGAGGAGTACAAGAATACAAGAGCAAGAATGTGATGCTGAGGCTTTATAAGGCACTAGTGAGGCCTCACCTTGAGTATTGTGAACAGTTTTGGGCCCCTCATCTTAGCAAAGATGTGCTGGAATTGGAGAGGGTCTAGTGGAGGTTCACAAGGATGATTCCAAGAATGAAAGGGTTATCATACTAGGAACGTTTGATGGCTCTGGGTCTGTTCTCACTGCATTTCAGAAGGATGAGGGGGGATCTCATTGAAACCTTTCGAATGTTGAAAGGCCTAGACAGAGTAGATGTGGAAAGGATGTTTCCCCATGGTGGGAAAGTCTAGGACAAGAGGGCACCCCAGCCTCAGGATAGAGGGGCGCCCTTTCAAAACAGAGATGTGGAAAAACTTCTTTAGTCGAAGTGTGGTGAATTTGTTGACTTTGTTGCCACATGCAGCTGTGGAGGCCAAATTGTTAGGTGTATTTAAGGCAGAGATTGGAAAGTTCTTAATTGGACATGGCGTCAAAGGTTACGGGGAGAAGGACAAGAGCTAGGGTTGAAGAGGAGAAAAAAAATGATCAGCCATGATTGAATGATGGAGCAGACTTAATGAGCCAGATGGCCTAATTCTGCTGCTATGTCTTATGGTCTTAAGGTCTTTTGGAGTTCCGCAAAATGTTAGGCATGTCGTGGATCACGTAACGTGTTCTGTGTCCTGCATAGAGTAAGGGTGATTTTGTTGAGACACACTGAGGTTGAGGTCCTGTTCAAAGGGCACCGACACCAATGATTCCTTTGAAGACCTCCCTATGTCTCTTTCTAGGTCTGTCTGTCTCTGCTTTAGCCACTCAGATTGTCCTCTGCCTTCTCTCTTCAAACATCCACACAGTTTTTTTATTTGCATAGTTCTGATCTCATCCTTTGTCTCTTCTTGCAATTCTCTCTGTCTCTGTCTCCACTGAACTCACAAGAAGAAAAGAAAACAGGAGAAAGAGTAGACCACCAGATTCCATGCTCTGGGCTGAGATTTCTGGGGATTCGTTCCCTCTGAGAGAAGAAATTTCTCTGCACCTCAGTTTCAAATGTCTGGCTCCTTATTTCGTAACTATGTCCCCTTGCTTGTGACTCTCTGATGGGTGACAATCTCTCAACATCAACCCTCTTGTGCCCCTTTTGTATCTGAAATGTTTGAGTCCAGAAATCCTGGATTCTTCTCAACTGCAAGCAATGCAGACACTGACAGTCTGGCCTCGGTCACTGTCTGACAGTCACTTCAGTTACAGAGACAGGCCCTTTGGCCCATCTAGTATTTAAACTGCCTAGTCCCATTGAATTTCACCTAGACCATAGTCATTCATACCCCTCCCATTCATGTACCTACACTCCAAATTTAGCCTCAGGAATGTCTTATACAACTTCAACATTACATCCAATCTCCTGTACACAATACCTAGATTTGTGAAGGCCAATTGCAACACATCTCACTTAAATTCCATCTGACATTTTTCTGCCCATTGAGTCATAAAGAAGTACAGCCCAGAGACAGGCCTTTCAGCCCATCTAGTCATTGCTGAGCCATTTAAACTGCCAAGTCCCATTGACTTGCACCCAGACCATCGCCCTCCATACCCCTCCCATCCATGTAACCATCCAAACTTCTCTGAAACATTGAAATCGAGCTTGCAAGCACCACTTGCTCTGGGAGCTCATTCCACACTCTCATAAATCTCTGAGTGAAGAAGTTTACCTCATGTTCCTCTTCAACATTTCACCTTTCACCCTTAACCCATGATCTCTAGTTGGCGTTCCTCCCAACCTCAGTGGAAAAAGCCTGCTTGCATTTACCCTATCTATATCCTTGATAATTTTGTATACCTCCATCAAATCTCCCCTCAATCTTCTACGTTCCAGGAAATAAAGTCCTAACCTATGTAATCTTTCCTTTTGACACAGTTTCTCCAGTCCTGGTAGAATCCTTTTAAACTTTCTCTGTACTCTTTCAATCTTATTTACATCTTTCCTGTAGGTTAGTGACTGCACACTGTACTCCCAAATTAGGCCTCACGAATGTCTGATACAACTTAAAGATAACTTCCCATCTCCTGTACTCAGAACTTTGATTTATGAAGACCAATGTGCCAAAAGTTTTCTTTATGATGCTATCTACCTGTGCCCCCATTTTCAATGAGTTATGAACCTTTGTTGTACTGCAATCCTCAGTGTCCTATCGTTCACTGTGTAAGACCTACCCTGGTTGGTCCTACCAAAGTGCAAAACCTCACGCTTGCCTGCATTAAATTCCATCTGCCATTTTACCATCTGGTCAAGATCCCACTGCAAGCTGTGATAGTCTTCCTTGCTGTCTACTCCACCTCCCAGTCTTGGAGTTAATTACAAATTTGCTGATCCAGTTAACTATATTTTCATCTAGATCATTGATTCAGATGACAAACAACAATGGACCCAGCACCAAGCCCTGCGAAACTCCATTAGTCACAGGCCTCCAGTCAGATAAGCAACTATCTACTACCATCTGTGGCTTCTCCCACAAAGCCAATATCCATTCGAAATTACTACCTTATCTTGACATATCTGTAGAATCCTAAAGGATTCTCCTTCACTTTGCCTGCTAGGGCAACCTCATCCATTCTTTTATCCCTTCTTATTTCTTTCTTAGGTGTTTTCTTGCATTTCCTATACCCCATAAGTACTTCATTTGTTCCTACCTGCCTGACCCTGCTGAGACTTCCTTTTCCTTCTTAATCAGGGCCTCAAGATCTCTTGAAGACCAAGGCTCCCTGAATCTGTCATTGTTGCCTTTTAATCTGACAGGCACATACAGCAATGTGCTCTCAAAATTTCATATTTGAAGGTTTCCCACTTACCAAGTACGCCTTTGCCAGAAAACAGCCTGTCCCAGCTCACACTTGCCAGATCCTTTCTGATACCATCAAAATTGGCCTTTCTCCACTTTAGCATCTGAACCTGTGAACCAGATTCATCTTTTTCCATATTTATTTTGAAACTAATTGCATTTTGATCAGTAGATGCAAAGTGTTCCCTTACACTATCTTCTGTCAGCTGCTCTGTCTCATTCCTTAAAAAGGCATGAAGTATTCCACACCGTCTTGTTGGGACCTCTCCGTAATGATTAAGGAAACTTTCCTGTGTACATTTCACGAGATCCATCCCTTTTATAGAATGGGAGTTCAAGTCAATATGTGGAAAGTTGAAATAACACACAATCACAACCTTATGTTTTTTGCAGCAGTCTGTGATCTCCCTACAAATTTGTAGCTCTAAATCCTGCAGACTGCTGGGTCGTCTACAATATGGCCCCATGAACAAGGTCATACCTTTCTTATTCCTCATTTCCACCCATAAAGCCTAACTAGAGAAGTTCTCCAGTCTCTCCTGACTGATCACTGCTGTGACAATTTCCCTGACGAGCAACGCTATCCCTCCTGCACTGATGTGTCTAAAACAATGGAACCCTGGAATACTGAACTGCCATTCCTGCCTCTCCTGCAGCCAAGTCTCACTAATGTCTACAGTATCAAATTCCATATGTTGATCTATGACATGAGCTCATTTGCCTTTCCTACAATAATACTTGCTTTGAAATATACGCAACTCAGAACATTACTCACACCATGCTCAACTGTTTAATTCCTGACATCTGTCTCCACAACCTCTCCACTATCTGTCCTGACTCTCTGGTTCTCATACCCTGCAACTCAAGTTGCATCCCCCACCCCCGCCATGCAGCACAAGCAAACCTTTCCGTAAGGATATTAGTCCCACTTCACTGCAGATGCAAACCATCTGCCCTGACAGACAGACGTTTAACTGCGAAGTTGCAACAGAACAGTTCCCAACAATGACCAGGTGAGGAGCAGCGAGGTTAGTGGGAACAAGGAACCCTCATACAGTGATCCGACATCTTCAACACTGATATGACATTTGGTCAGTGGTTTCAACTCTGAACTCTTCGTCAGATGGCCGTAGGTTCTAATTTCTCTGACCATTAGTTGACAGCTGATCACTGGGACTCATGATGCAGGAAGGGTTTAGACACCATAGATACAAAGACACCTATTTCTCCCCGAATGTGCGCCACCTACCACACCACATGTTGAAGGTTCCTTGTTTCCCGTCTCCAAAAATCACAGCTAGAACATTTTCAAATCATATTTATTGAACTTGGATCGGTACATTGACACAAACAAAGATTTATTACATTGTGGAGTCCCACACAGGGTTGAAATCCATTCAATCATGGCAGAAGAAGGTCTTAGGATGTACGTACAAACTCAGGGATTTGAGGTGAATCATGTTTGTTCCTTAATTTGGTTCTTGATCATAATTTCATTCTTAATTATTTTAAAAGGTCTAGATTTTAAACATGTTTTAATCAGCTAAATAATCCTCTGTTATAATTAATAATCATAAAACTAACAAAACTGGGGTTTCATGGATTGAATCACACAGTATTACACACAAGATTTAAAACTATCAGTCAGAATGAGTGAGACATTGACCAGGGTGGGTTTGCTGTGAGATTTATTGATGCTTCGGAACAGGTTGGTTGGGAGCGACTCATGACCCACCACACAGGAGAAAGTGGTGCCACTATTCCACTCCTCAGGAGAAACCTTCAGCTGACTGGTCATTGTGTTCCAGCCATTTCTGGGGTCCTTGGTCACTGGCTGATTCACAAACCCTGTCTTCAGAAGGGTGTCATTGACCATCCAGGCCACATAGATCTCAGTGGGAGAGAACTTGGTGACCAGGCACATCAAGGTCACAGTCTGATCGGTGACTACCTCATCCGATGAAGGGGGAAGGAGGTAGACATGAGGACGAGTCACAACACCACCTGGAACAGAGAGAATCTCAGTTAGAATGAATCTTACAATAATTCCCTACGTATCCAACACATTCTGGTCTTGCATCAACATGAACAATTTCTAAATCTGAGAGGTTTCACTTTATCTGAAACTAAAGGCTTTTCCCTTTCAGCTCGTCGTTGGGATTTGTGGAGTGGAAATCTTGAACCTGCTGCATTTTACAGCTTCCAGCGAGGTTAGTTTATTCAATTTAATCAACGGGAGTCACTGAACACAGCAACTCGACAGAAAGTGGAACTCAGCCCCTGGACTTGCATTATCCTGTGCTGTTTGTTCCATCTCCCCTGGAGCAGGGGTGGCAGTCTAAGCTGTGTACCTGTGAGAGGGAGTGAGAACCTGTGGAACTCTTTCCCACAGAAAGCACTTGAAGACATCATCTAATATATTCAAGAATGGGTTGAATATACTTCTTCGGGTGAATGGGTCAAAGGATACCTGGAGAAAACAGGGAAAGGGATTGAATTTGGATGATCAGCTGAGACCAGATTGAATGGTTGAGCAGATTGAGAGACCCAGTTACCTGCTCCTGTTCTCATTTTCTATAGTCTATCACAGTGCTGGATGTTGATAAATCTGTCCAGTTGCTAAGATCAGACTCACACTGAATTCTGTCTGCACGTACCTGAGTTCTTCCTGATGGATTTCTTCACTGGTGTTGGCAAACTCTTGTCCTCTATCACACATGAGTACTCAGCCCCACTGTTCCACTCTGCAGCAGGGACTGTCAGTCTGCTGGTGATCATGTCTTCACCTCCGTTGCTGTCTGGACCCAGAATCCTCACCCCATCTTCCCTCTTCCTTCCGTCCACCTGCCAGATTACACTGAATCCCTGTAAATCACTGTGAACCACCTCACACAGAATAGTCGCTGTCCTCTTTGTCCAGACCTCTTCGAAGGAAGGTTTGCTTAAAGTGACAGAGGGGCGGGTGTCTGGACAGTCATCTGGGAGAAATGTCACAATTATTATTTTACCATTCCCCAATGGACGAATTTCTCACTGACAAGACCAGCATTTCTGTTCATCTCTGGTCAACGATTTGCCAGTCCCATCAAGACGAGATGAGACCAATCTACATTGGTGAAGAAAGGAATCTCCCCTTTTGAGCAGACAGGGTAAACACCATGAGGGAACGTAAATGAACAAGATTGGCCCTTACATTGTTTTTGCAGTTTCATAGTCACTTAAACTGTTCCCAGATACTTATTAAAACAAATACAGAAAATCCCCAGTATTTCAGAGTGTGTCGGTGGCACAGGAAACAGAGCAAAGTTTCACATGAAAATCTTCCAGAAAATACACTTCATATTTCAAAATTTATGAGAAATATTTAGTTTCTGTCACAAATATTAAAATACACTCTTTTTCTCTATAAGGTGTAACGAAAATTTGCTGCTGCTTTGTCAGAACGTTGTGTGTTCAAGCTGCCCTCCAGAGGCTTCTACACATTGTCCAGGCTGACTATTCCCACACAGGAGCAGAGGGAGAGCTGCTCTGCTGGAAATTCAGTCACAACTGAGACACTGATTGGAGGCATGGGATAATGTTCAAAGGCAGATGGAGAGAACATTTTGAAGCCGCGTATCAGCGATTTCCAGAGTGCCTGTCCAGTGAAATGGTCGGGATTCTCCTCCAGTTATGAAAGTATTTTCTGGGATACTCTTATTTCTGTGGTGGAAGTGTGGATTATGTTGGTTGAGAGTGGAAAACAAACCCATGATTGGCCGTTTTAAGTGCTAAGAGTGATTAAAAAGATGAAGGCATTGAGGCTGAGTCAATGGACAAACCGGTATTCGGCTCACTTCTCGACGAGGCTTCACTCGCCTCAGCACTGACCTGACTCTGCAGCTGCGGCCTGCAGCCATCGGCACTCACCTCAGCACTGAGCCTGGCTCCACGGCCGTGGCCTGCAGCCATCGGTCTCCTGGACCGGCTGCAGTGCTGAACTGGCAACGTGGCTGTGGATTTACTTCAGGGGGCTCTGCGGTTCAGGTTCTGTAGATTGTTTGTTTGGATTTTTTTTATTGTTTGCACAATTTGTTCTTTCTCTTTCACGCATTGGATGTTTGACCCTGAATTCTATTGTATTTCTTTGTTTTGTGACTGTCTGCAAGAAGAGAATCTCAAAGTTGTATATGGTGCACATACTTTGATAATAAATGTGCTTTGTACTTTCAACTTTATCAGTTCACTCACAAAACTAAACCAGGACTGCACCGTGATTCAGTGCTGACCTTGAATTCATTGCACAATGTAAACAATTTCAATAATGGGTTGAGTCCCAGGACCCTACCTTGGACGTTCTTCACTTGCTTCTTGATACTGCTGTTGGAGGGAGGATGAGTCACTGTACAGCTGAAGACTGATTCTGTCTTCCACTCCTGTAAACTCACGGTCAGGAAGCGTCCGGCACTGAAAGTCCACCCCTGCTCCAGAGCGGTCGGTGTCGCGCTGGTGTTGGAGGTGATCACGGTGCTGCCTTTCTCCCAGGTGACATTTATTTGATCCGGGTAGAATCCAGAGACCACACACTCCAGTGTGGCTGTTTTCCAATTCTTTATCTCTTCCTGAGCTGGAGGCAGCAGTCTGACCTTGGGACTTCTTATCTCAACTGGAATAGAAAAGAAAACAAAGGAAATGTCAAACATTTTGACTCAGGTAACTAATGCTGGCCATTTAATCACTGGTCTCTTGCCCACCTTTGGTGCTATTGGTCCGTGCTGACACTGGGGAAGCTGAAGGAGATTCCTGAGCAGAGCACTCATACTCCACCCCACTGAACCACTCCTCCACACTGATCTGGAGTTCGCTGAGCACTCTGTATCGGGACCCGTCCCTCTCCGCTTGATGGGTGTGAATTCCTTTAGTTTTCTCCTTCCCGCCCACGTGCCAAGAGACGTGGATGTCTTCGGGATCTGTACAGATAACTGTGCACCTCACGGAAGCAGACTTGTCGATCCACATCTCTTCAATGTCGGGATTTTGAATAAATACAGACAATTCTGTGGGTTAGAAATGGAAATGCTCAGAATCTTACTGGAGATATTTCCATTGGTTGTGTTAGGTCCAGGGCTAAATCATGTGTCTCATAATCCTGTTAGCTTTGATTAAGAAGAGAAAATCAGAACAAAAGATGTGCTAACTAAATTTCGAATCCCTTTCTAATAACTGTACCAATCGGTTCACTGTGAGACGGAGCTCTGTGAGACAGAGAAGCATGCAGATTTCTCAGCAGAGACACAGCTCAGTA
Organism: Mobula birostris; assembly: GCF_030028105.1. Classification (NCBI taxonomy): domain Eukaryota; kingdom Metazoa; phylum Chordata; class Chondrichthyes; order Myliobatiformes; family Myliobatidae; genus Mobula; species Mobula birostris. Next base: position 19,427,549 of record NC_092379.1, read on the forward strand.
TATTCTTTGCTTGGAGACTCAGTGCCATTGATTAGTAACAATGAACACTGTGAATCAATGAGAATTCCTTTCTCCATCTGAGCTGAGCCTGGGATTCACTCAGTTTAATAACTTCACATCCCGACATTCCAGTCTCACTGTGGCTGTGCCTCTCCTCATCTCTGCAACCTTCACCACCCACACAAGCTTCAGACAACATCGTATTCTTTCAACTCTGCTCACTCATACACCTGCACTACTTCTGCTGGTGCCTGTGGTTTTAGCATTCTTGCTGACAAACACTGAAGTCTCTGTCTCACTTGAAATGAGCAGCTGTGGTCGGAGTGTATCCATAAATTAGGGACTGATGAACTGGCAACAGGGGTTCAAATCCCAACCCGGTGGATGGAAGTTTATATTCATTTCATCAATGCTTCTTGGAATAAAAGAAGACTACAGAGGTATTTGTAGTGTTATTCTCTGTGGTAACTTCCGGAGAGAAGCCTCATCTGGTCTGGCTGGTTTGTGATTCCAGCAACACGGCTGGAGCTGAATCACCATCAGGAAGGAGGCAGCAAGTCCCTCAGTTCCAGAGAGATCAGTGATCGATGGGAAATGATAAATGAATAAAACAGCTCTTTGATCAAGTGTTGGGTCACCTGTACTCTGGTTAGAGTCAGTTTTGTGTGATTGCACTCAAGTGAAGTTGTTGAGGTCGTCTCCCAATGCACGATCGTCAGTTCACTTACATTGCAGCTCTCTGCACTTTGTGTTCACCATTTACACACTCGGTCACCTTCAGGCCCGTGGGGTGTTTTTGCTCTTTGACATTTAGTGTGGAGGCGGATTGTGTTTGTGTCATGGCTGAGACCTTCAATGAGACTATGAGTCACTGTCTTTGTCTGAAGAAAGAGCAGACGCAACACACACGGTTCCAGTCTGACTGGGTCGGATCATCCGACAAGGTATGATGTGTATTTCTTAACCTTTCTCATTTCAGTAAGATTATGAGCAATTTTCTTTTAAAACAGAAAGTCCGTTGGTGTGGTCCAGATGATCATTGTTGTCATGTAATATCATAAATATGCAAACCTAGGTGTACACTGAAGAGTCACTGAATTGTGAATCGCAGTTTAATCAGCACTGTGATGTTGTTAAACATGTTTTTTGCAGGTTTCTCAGTTATGTCCCATATCAGCACTGTCTTGATGTTCAGCAGTCACTTGGAAATGTTCCCTTTATTGCTGAATGCTGGTGTTATTCCACAAGAAGTATAGAATTCTGTCAATGCTTGAGTAATTCTAACAAAACATTCTCCTTTCTGATATTCCTTGGGATCACTGAGTTGCCCTCTTGGACTGAATTCAGTGTCCGGCACGTGGACCAATGTAACTTTAGCAATTTGTCTGATCCAGGATTTAAACACAAAGCATAACAGATTGGACAGGAGACTGGTTAGACCCCTGTGTCTTGTCTCACCGATTTGTCTTGTGCCCAACATTATCAAAGGGTCATCCGTCCTTTGACAGAGTCAATTTAGAATTTCAGCCCCGTTCACCTTCATCACCTCATGCCTCACAGCCATTGGGTGAAAAACAGGTTCCAGTTCTTGCTGACTGGAGTTAGACAACAGGGAATCTGGCCAAAGAAACTGGAATTGGGATCTGAGTCACACTGAAGCAACAATGTACACAAATGAATGAGTGTATGGACAACCAGAAACACAGGAGATTCTACAGATGCTGGAAATCTTGAACAACACACACAAAGTGCTGGAGGAACTCGGCAAGTCAGGCAGCATCTATGGATGGAAATAAACAGTCGATATTTTGGGCTGAGAGATTTCACTGGTACAGGAAAGGAAGTGGGCAGAAGCCAGAATAAGAAGGTGGGAGGAGTAGAGAGGAATACATTCTGTCAGATGAGAGGTGAGACCAGGTGAGGGGGAAAGTGTGTGGATGGGGGAGGCAGTATGAAGTAAGAAGCTGGTAGGGCATAAGTGGAAGAGATAAATGGCTGAAACAGAAGGAATCTGAGAGGACAGTGGACCATGGAGGGAAGTGCAGGAGAAGGGGAACCAAATGGAAATGATGGGAAGGTGAGGAGAAACGAAGGGATGAGGGTGTATCTAGTATGAGGAATAGAATAAAAGGGAGAATAAAGGAGTGGGGGATCATTACTGGAAGTTAAAAAATAAGTATTCATGGAATCAGTTTGGCAGGTACCTGGATGGAATATGAGGTGTTGCTACTCCAACCTGACTTTGGCCTCACCATGGCAGTAGAGGAGCCCATGGACAGACATGACAGAATGGGAATGGAAAGTCAAATTGAAATAGGTGGCCACGAGGATAATAGAAATGTGATTGGAGAGGTAGTCAGTTTCAATCGTGTTTTATTCTCTCTCTGTTAAACTTCAATCCCAATGGATACCAGAGGCAGGTCTAGAATCCAGTAAGTGGATAGCAATAAAATTCATTGATGAATTGTATACACAGCCAATCACTTTATTTCACACTTTCCTGCTGAACAATGATACTGTTGGGTAGAACCATCGGAGAATGTTGCATTGAGATTACTCTGGTAAAAGAACTTTGGCACAGGCTCCGAAAAACAGCTGGGACATTTTCCACCTGGAAATGGAAGATTCATAGATTTAAGTGTTAGATATTTTTTACCTTTTTTCCCATGCTTGGAAAAAAGGGAGCCCCACATATTCCCACTCTGTATCCTTTGTATGTCACATCCTATCAGGATGAGGTTTTGTCAGCCATGATAAATGAATGTGCTCTCTGAACCTGGTCAAGGATCTGAGGACACAAGGTCACAACATTCACTTGAGGATTGGGCATCAATTCAAAATTAATCCCGCCACCTACATTTCAGTGAGTGGACAATCGACAGAAGAGTCTCTCAGGAAACACTGGAAATAGACTCTGGAGACTGAAACAAATGCAAAATTGCAGAGATATTTTTTTGAGGAACTAACACTGAGAAGACAGTGAAAAGGGAACAGGGAGATTTTCTCTAGAAGGTAAAACATGGGACGTGAGCTTTGCTCACTAAATTATTTTCATTATAACTACAAACATAGACAACTAAAATTATTGAGACGGAATGGACAGGTGACCTGATCTTACACCTTTCCTGCCCAGTAGATGGGGTTAAAGCTGCTGGTGATATGAGTTGATTCAAAGTGCAAGACTCATCTGTACATCACTCAACAAGATCGACAGTAGGGACAGGAATTGGGTGGGAGTATCAGTTAAGTAGTTTAGTATTGTAAGATAATTAATTTTTCTTCAGACATCACTCACCCTCTTGATACGTCATGTTGACCTGACCACTGAAACTGGAAGGTGCGTGATTCACTTCACAAATATATTTCTGTTTCTTGGTCCATTCCTGCACAGGCACTGTCAGGTAAGCGATTGTTTCAAATCCACCATCAGATCTCGGAGTGGAAGGGAGAATGATGCCTTTTTGGGCAGATCCAGCTTTTTTCCAGGATACTTTAACGTTGTCAGGAGCGAATCCAGATATCACACAGCCCAGGACAGCATTTGCTTGACTGTGGATTGCCTCCCGGGATGGAACAAGGGAGCTGAGCTTCGGAGCTTTAGGAAGATCTGTAACACATTTAATATCTGTCAGTACATGATTGCTTTGCCCATGTTTTTGACTTCATTCTCCCTCATCCCAGGCAAGTTCCCCAATTCCAGCCCTCTCAAGAATGTTGTTAATTTACAGCTGATCTGATGATCTGATGGCTCACACCAGTGAGTGGGAGGGCTGGGTGTATAACTTGGGCCTCCCAGCAGTGTGTCCCACTGTGCTATGATATTGCAGAGAGGTGGGTCATGGGGCTGAGGTGCAGACCTGCCATATCTAATTGTTTAATGGAGAATGACTGATACCAGCTCCTGTGAGCAGCAGTACATGGTGTGGTACAGTTTCCACTGGCAAGTTTGGGAAACACAATTTTACTTTCAATGAGAAAGAAGAACAGATGGACAGGAGGAAATTATTTTTTTTTGTAACTGCAAAGGCTTGTTCAGATCTGTGAGAAACTGGTTAAAGAAGGGCAGTGGAGTGGATTCCTCCATCACATTCACAAGGGATTGCTTTTACCAGAAGAAGGGCAGCTGCAGGGTGGAGGGGGAAAGTGCGGAGGAGTGGGGTAAAGTTTAAATTGTTGTTCTGTGTGCAGGGGCACGATGGGCCAGCGGTCTCTGTATGTGTACAGGAGCTGATCTGTAGGGAGGGTTTAGTGGGAGGGGGTGGTGGAGAGGCTCCTGAAATTAGACAATGGAGCGGATACAATGGAGGCAGATCCTGATACTGAGTTTCACTGCCCATATTGACTGTTATACATTTTCTCACTGCTGTTGTAAGAGCAGAAGAAAGGAGTTAGTTGCCATGCTCCTGCATTATCTGACAAAGCTTCCTACTCCAGATTTATGCTCTGACATCAGTGCAGCTTTCGATATAAATTATTTCTGATACTAACGTTGAGGTTGAGGTTTCTGCCACTGCGATGTCACACTCCCTGCCTTGCAGGAGTAGACTTTATTCTTCTTCTAGTCCGCCGCAGAGACTTCAAGCAAGCTGCTCATTATGTACTTAGAATTTTGCCCCAACACCGCCGGGTATTTCTTATTTTTTTTTTAGCATGTCATACCAGACGTTCAGCCATTCTTGTCTGGCACGTGGTGTCAGGATTAACCGGGTCATGTTATGAACGTTCCTGACTTGACCCTTATATATTTCTTACGAGGCCAAGTGGCTATCTCGACACTCAACCGGGCACGGATGGACAGTGTGCTCGGGAGTGGGGAAAGCGTGCTAGGGAGTGGCCTAACCAGGATTTGAACTCGGGAACATTCGCTCCAGAATCTGGTGCTGATCTCACTGCGCCACCAGCCGGCCTGGAATTTCTTAATTCCAGTGGTGATGTCCCCACTGTTAGTGGACCATGTCTGACTGATGCTCTCAGGCTGATAGTCCTTGACCAGACAGAGGAGGCTGATGCCTTGGTCAGATTCTGTGTTGCAGGAAGGAGTGATGTAGACTGATGGTGCGGACTTGACCTCTGAAATGGAAAGAAATTCACAGGCGGTTCTCTGAATAAATGCATTACTGGCAGAGAAAGGAGACGTTTTATAAAGCAGTAATTTTCAAAATTATTCACCTCATGAAACAAAGCTGATATCACTTTAACACTCAGCTGTGAGTCTGTGTTGCTGAGGTAGGAGGGTGTGGATCAATCCCACAGTGGCAACTTGGACTCACAATCCAGGCCAACACTTCAGTGCAGGACTGAGGCAGTGACCCAATGTCCGATTGGTGGAATTTCAGCCAAAATACCAAAGTGACAATCTGTCTCTCCTCCAAATACAATTCCTGATTCTGAGAAGTCTGTTAGCACTTGATCAATGAAGTTTACAAAAAAAGTAAGATTTAGAAGTATCTTATGGAATAATTCTGATGTGTTCAGTGTTGCTGTTGATGAGAGGAGTGATTGGTGTGGATATAGTGGTACCCAGTCTCCAGCACCATGTGTGCAGTATAGTGGAGGTTGGGAAATGGACTCTGCTTCTGAAATTCAACTCAACAGACTACATGATGCAGCTGACACTGCCTCACATATTTACCGTGTGTGACTGAGCAAGAATTCCAACCCCACTGAGTCTGTGGAAACTACTGGCTAACTGGGAGGGAATGGTAACTTGCATCAGAAAGGACAGAGGAACTGTGGAAATACATTAGCCCAGACTCTGTGGAGAAGTGTCGGCCAACACAACCGACAGTGACGATGAGATTCCTGGGGAGATGGAGAATTCTCAAAGTGTTGTTAGATGTAGGTGATATTCTCACTGAACGACCAGCCCAGAGAGGAAATGCAGGTTGTAGCAATTCCCAACCACTTAAGGTGTGAAATACACTTGAAAGCACTGTTTCTTAATTCATTTCACAGGAAAAGGAGACGTGTTGACTTACTAAGGTAGGTAAAGGTGCGAAGATCAATTAGCTAATTGACCAATTGACAGCTTTGACAGGTGGATATGTGGTTTGACCAGTTGTCAGAATTACCTTGAACAGTGTTGTGGACGGGGTTTGTTCTGACCCACTGACGTGACATCATTCACCTCATGATTGACACTGTCAATGACAGATTGTTGCTGGTGGATGAGGTTAAAATCACCCAAAAAGACTGTGTGGACACAGCAGGAGCTCTGGGAGTAGGAGACTAGCGGGAGGGTATGTGTTAGACAGTGTGAATTGCAGTAGATGAGGGCTTTGTTGCCCAACAGTAAGATGGTCAACAGACACACACAGGCTTCAGATTGATTCTGCTATTGGAAGGGCAGCAAATTCAACATTTGGAGTGGAAGTGCAGTGGTGGGAAGGTCACAATTTCATTCAGGGGCAAAATAATGAAATATTCACTTCACAGTCATCACTCTGGGACAAAAGGCATAAAATATTGAAACCTGGGTTTCAAATAGAATGAATATAAATCAATAACTATCTCAAGTAGATAGGAATCGATATAATGTAACTGGTCAGTAATGACAGCTGCATTGTTTTGAACCATTTCAAGGTGACACTGGGGACTGTGAACTCAGAATATTTGCCTTCCTGAGTAAACACAGGTGATTCAGGTTGACAGGACAGGCAGAGCAGAGAAATGGTCCCTTTCTCATTCCTTTCAGACTGGGCCTGAAACAACCAGTGAAATGCTGACGTCAGACTCCCCATCGGGGACACAACTTCTGTCAAACAGTGGGACAAGCTGACCTGTGCTGTGATTGAAGTGTCACAGGAGAGAAAGCACAGGGCACGGTGCCAGCCGGACCATGTCCACACAGACCGGGCTGAATGGTGCTGGTTCAAACCTACTGGGACTCTCCCCACACTCCTAACACTGGGAAAGGTGGGACCTCACTGGGTTTCTGGATGCTGGCGGCTTGTGTTGAGGTGTATCAGGGCCTCAGCATTAAATAGCCTCAGACAACACCCTGCTGGGACTCTGGGTCCAGAACACCCTGATAGGAGGGCTTTGTCTTGTGTTAATGCTGTCATGTAATTTAACAGGTTCAAAATGACTTGGAAACATTAAAGTTAATGTAAATTCCTGTGGCAACAATTAACTTTGCATATTTTGTTTAAAATAATAAATCTGAAATGCATTAAAACATAATAATCAGACAGAAATCATTCCTGGATAAATCCCTTCCCAAGGCCCAGAATCCCCAGTCAGATGAATGGAAAATGTGATCCTTTGTCAGGTCCGGCCTGTGAGGGAAACGTGGAGGTGGATTTCCCAGTGTTACCCTGGGAATTCCAGCAGGACCTGGTGCCATGTGGTAGTGTGTGGTCACTGCTCTGGAGGCATATGTCACTCAGTAAATCCTGGGTTACAGTGGTCTGTGGAACTGTGAGATTGACTCCAGTGTAAGTGACTGAACACTAGTTGTCTCCTTCAGACTGCCAGCCACAACCAGCACCATTTCACCCACACTATCCTCAGCTTCCCAGGTAGACAGTACCTCAGGAAAGGGCTGGTCAGCTGTAGTCTGAGGAGCCTTACTGCTCTTTATCAGTGTCAACCCCTGACAGCAGGGGAATTGCTGGACCAAAGACTAGGGACCATATGGATGGCCTATAACTAACTAGTGTTTGTCTATTCATCTACTGCATAGTCAGAATTCAGCTGAGGACTTCTCAGTGGTGGGGAGCTTTAGGAATTGTAGGCTGAAAGTGACCATTCCCTTCCAACATCACCCAAACGGACGAGATTGTCATGTCGTAGTTCAGTTTGTGGGAACAAGATGCAGACAAGTTGGAGGTTTAGTCCCCCACATGAAGTGACACACTGCAGAAGTACTTGCTGGGTTGGAAAAGGCTCTGGGATGTTCTGGGGTTGTAGAAGTCAATGAAAAACAGATTGTTTTCTTGAAAATAAATTCTGTAAAATAACACTGGAAACAGCGTAGTTGCCAGAAATCAGACTGACGGAGTCTGGTGAAAGGTCACTGATGTGAAACATTCACTCTGCTTCTCACCCACAGATGGTCCCTGAGCTGCTCAGTGTCGGCAGTGCAGGAGGCACAATAATGTCAGTCGGTGAGATTTGCAGCTGAGGATCTTTTACATCCCGGGACCAGCAGGTGGTAAGTACAGTTCTGTCTGGATCAGTGTTCCTCTGGGTCTTTGTAAAAACACCCAACGAACTGACTGCAGGGTGCTGGGGTGAAGAGAGGAACTGGATCTGGGTGGGTCACAGGGTGCGGGGGTGAAGAGGGGAACTGGATCTGAGTGGGTCACAGGGTGCTGGGGTGAAGAGGGGAACTGGATCTGGGTGTGTCACAGGGTGCTGGGGTGAAGAGGGGAACTGGATCTGGGTGGATCACAGGGTACTGGGGTGAAGAGGGGAACTGGATCTGGATGGGTCACAGGGTGCTGGGGTGAAGAGGAGAACTGGATCTGGGTGGATCAGCTCAGAAGAAATTTGCAATGAAATAACACTTGGGAATTTGTACGAAATGATTGCCCAGAATCAGCAGATTGGGGGAGACTCAGTCTGATTTTAGTCTGTATTGTACTAAGTGGATAGAATATCGGGTAGTATGAACGAAAGGTGGGCAGTTTTATTTATTCATCCTTTGGGATCTGGGCTTTGCCGGTAAAGTCTGAATGAATTACGCATCTGAGCTGCTATTCAGAGGGCATTTGGAGACAAACACATTGATGGATCAGGAGTCATAAATAGGCTCGAAGGGTCAGGATGACAGATCTCCTTCCCTGAGGGACATCAGTAAAACTGAAGGGTCATCATTACCAATGATTGGATTTAAAAACAATACCAATTATTAAAATCTTGGAAATCCGACCACAGATCCAAATCTGTATTATGAACTGAGTATAAATTTGTCAATTTTGTTATGGTGGTATCCGTGGACTGTTCATCCATCCCTCTGCACTACTCATTTGCTTTGATGTACTGTCCTGTTTCCAATCACTCCAAATCCAACCTTGTGCCTGTCCATTGGATCACTGTGTCCACGGTGTCCTGGACAATATTTCTCCTTCAATAACATCACCAGAACAGACTGTCTGATCGTTCTCGCCTTGCAGTTTGTGGATTCTGCTGTATGCAGAGTGGCTCCACATTCCCGACTCTACAACAGGGCTGTACTTTGAAACAACTTCATTGCCTGTGAAGACCTCGGGGGCACCATGAAAGGTGCTCTGTAAATGTCAGCACTTTATCTCACAACCACTTTTACTGAATCACCAGCAACACTGGTTAACGTAGGAAAACACTTGTTAAACAAACCCAGTCGGGGGATGGAGGAGGACAAGAAATTAGATGAGTTGCTCTGTCTGTGAACTAAGAATAAACAGTTCATTTGAACAGTAAAGTTCAACTCGTGTCCCGTGAGTGTGTGATGGGACAGGTTGGGGGAAGCTTCACTCTGTGTCTAATCTCTGCTGCCCCTGTCCTGGGAGGGATGGGACAGTGCAGAAGGATCTTTGTATCTAATCCGTGGCTGCCAGGACAGGACATGGGAGCTGTGATCTGCATTTAACTCATGCTCTGTGTACTCTGGGGTGCTTGTTGGAATCCCTTTGAGGAAGAATTTCCCAGATTTACAAGATAAATACTGATTCCATTGAATGATAGAGCAGAGAGTGAGGCCGTTCATCCTATTGTTTCTGTGCTTCATTTAGCTGAGCAAACCCAATAGACCCATTGGTCTCTCTGCTCTTCCCTGTATCCCTACAAAAGGCGGATCTCATCCTGTTCCCTCTCCACACTCACTATTGGCCATCACCATCATTCAGGCAGTGTGTCCCAGATCACAAACCTTCATCAACAAACCTTCCCTTAAATGCTCCCCTATTACACATTATTGAATTGAACGCTTCCCTCCCCACCCCACCTGCACCACTCCCCACTCCCCCACCCAACAATGCAAGGCTGCCCGGAACGTGTGAAGGAATTGAGATTTCAGTTCCCCGCCTTACCTTTCCTGCACCACTTCCCCACTGCCTTCCCAACTCCAAAAATCTTCCCCACAGTACCCCACCTCCTCGCCCATCAGGGAATAAAACTAAAACCTCAATTCCATCAATTAATCCTGGGATATCGCCGATACTTTTGCTGTATCCCAGGACGGACCTCATGCCGGACATTACATGATGGGACTGACACCCACCTGTACCCTGGGGATATTGAGACATCAACCAGATCATACATGTGTACACCGTTCCCTCAGATTATGTCTGAATCCCATTACCTTCAACATGAAAGCAGCCGACAGTAAAACCCAATCCCAGTAATTTGACACCGAACAGATCCATTGTTGTCACTGACAGGGAACAAGTTCAACTGCACTGAAACGCTCAGCCCCTGAACGTGGCTTCAGTCGGTGCTGAGGATCAGAAGCCAGACTTGAACCAAACACTGAGCTCACTCAGCACAATCGGCCGGTGTCAAGGCACAGTCTGGTGACAAGATCCGACCCCATTCCCCTGAGCCTGTTCCCGGTCTGTGGACAGTGCACTGGTGGGTGGGGTGTGTACCCTTGTACTGTTACTGTGCTCTAGAGAAACCCGCCGGTTCGGGGAGATTCATGTACTTTCTCTAAATATCAACATGATCCCTGTCCGGACCGGGAGCAGCCGCTTCCAGGATTTCCATCCCAAACTCTGTCCTTGTCTCTTGTTGGCGTGTGAGTAAAGGCATTTTCACAATTTCCCTGTCTGCGGACACCGGCTCCCGCCATCCCCCAGAATCAGAGTCAAATCCTTTTGGGCTTTTAATTGTCCAGAAATGGGCATTTGCGCCCAGCAGTCCGAGTAAGGCTTCAGGGATTTGACTCTGGGAAGCAGCAATGCGGAATCCGTGGAGACAGACTGCGCTGCAGACGCTCCTTTGTCGGGACCAATTTCTGTTCAGCTCCCCATCACCGTGCTCCCACCCTCTCGCACAGTAATAGGTGGCAGTGTCGTCCAGTCTCAGGTTGTTCATTTGCAGATAGACGGTGCTGCTGTCCTTGGAAACAGTGAACCGGCTCTGGACTCCAGGCGCGTTGTACTTGTTACCACCACTCGATATGTCTGCCAGCCACTCCAGCCCTTTCCCGGAGACCTGTCTCACCCAGTCCATGCTATAGCTGCCGAGGCTGAACCCACTGACCGCACAGTCAGTCTGTGAGAATGTCCGGGCTTTACCACAAGCTGACTCGGGCTGTGTCAGCACGACGGCGGACCGCACGCCTGTCAATAAAAAAGAGCAGAAATTAATAAAATGTTCCACGGTCAGGGGTTCACAAAGCCTCTGAGAAACAGCCGGTCCCGGTTGAGCGACAAGCGGCGGGACACCCACCTGCCAGACAAGACAAGGGAAGACAGAAATAAGGCACGACCCCCATCGCCCTGAACACTGAGCCGGACTTGGACACTTTGAGATCGGCGGCTTCAGCTCAGGCCGGCTTTGTCCGGAGTCGCAGTGAGCGCTGTTTAGATAGGGACGTGGGCTGTGAGTGAGAGAGGGAGCCGCGGTTTGAACAGGCTCTCACACACTGAAACCAGAGGCGCAGCTTCCTGTCCCCACCCACAGCAGCGATTTCAATTCCCCAAAAGATGTTTGTCTCTGCAACAGGCGGCAGGTCAGCGGCAGTGACCAGATCCGGATTAAAGATCGGTCACTCTCTGTTCGATTCATCAATTTCAGCGATGAACAGTTTGTTTAAACTGAAACACACAGAATCCCAGCGAGAGAGAATGAGAGACACCAGTCAGTGGACGGATATCCCCCGGGAGACAGGGACTGAGAGACCAGTCAATGGACAGATATTCTCCTTAGAGACATAGGCTGAGACTGTCTTTGCAGGAAAATGTATGAAGCAACAAAAAGAGTTACCACACAATCTTCTCACTGCTCCCACACCACAAGAATCAATGCTAAACAGCGATTCCTGGTGGAAATGGGTGGAATTTACACTTATAAGGTATTTTCTCTTTCAGGGACTTGGCACCATGAATTTCAGTGCCAAGCCCTCAGCAGTTCTCCCCACAAAATCTTTTTAACCTGTTTCAGTGTGATACTGGTTGAGGGATCAATGTCGGAACAGATAGTGGAGAACTTTCCAAACCTTTTATGTCCACCTGACACAACAACCCCACCATGGCACCAGTCAAAATAGTGAAACTTCTTTTTACCCCCAAGAGGACCACAATCTTGTCAAAGAGTATCGTGGCTTGTGTGCCTCAGTGAACCAGAGATCTATGTTGGCTTACATCGGGGTCTTGTGCTTTAACTCTAGGTAGGGTCACCCATGCCAAACATGTTAAAGGATAGAGACTGAACAAAGAACGGTTCACCGTTCCTCCAGGTTTGGAGTTTCAGGTCAGGGTTAGTGAACCTGACTTATTATAAAGAAAATTGTAATTGTTACGAGATGCTCCCAACTGTGCCAGCTTCCAGGATTTAGACTCTCCAACTCTCTGGAGCACAGATAGCCGGTAGCAGCCCCTTTAAGGTTCAGGATGATCCCGCTAATTGATAATCATGTTTTGGGCACCAAGAATTGAGTATGAAAGAACACCTGAACTGATGTTCAGTGCTCAATGGTAAACCCTACTAGTGATATTGTCTAGCATTCGTTTTGTGCTCAGACCTGGATCCAGTTTGATACCGTGTCTCGATCTTTGTTTCGGATACTCCAGCATTTGGGTCCAAAGCATCTTCATCAAAGACTCTTGTCGCAATTACGGAAACAGCAATGAAGAATCCTTCTACATCTGAGTGTGATAGTGTTCCCTAGTCACCACCCGGGACTTGCATGGCTGACAGGAGTGAAAACAGAGAGGAAACTATGGGTATGGTGAAGGGAGCCATGAACTTTGCCAAGACCAAGACCAAAAATGTTTTTTGGAATTGTCAAACCATGTACAACACTGTCAAGCTAGCACAAATAACTACGGTAATGTGTCATTACAGCCAACGTACACTGGCATCAGTGAAAGCAGATGGTCAGGGTCTGGCAGACTAAAGGCAGCAGCTGGTGCAGCAGTTTTATATTCAGGAAGGGAAGATGGTCAACGTCATGATGGATTAGCTGTCATTTTGAAGAAAGGCATTGAGAAGTGCCCAGTGGAATGAAAACCAATCAACAGTCGGCTGGTGAGAGTCAGGCTGAGAGTGAAGCAAGTGAACATGACTGTGATCCAGTGTTATGCTCCAAATAACAATAGTGACATTGAAGAATAGGATATCTTCTACAAATGGTGGAGTTAGAGTTAACACCACGCCGTGACATAATCATCATCATTGGAGATCTAAATGGCAAAGTGGGAAATAACAACTCACACTTCATTAGGGCCATGGATACGCAAGGATATAGGATGATCAATAACAATGGTGTTAAGTCTGGTGGAATTCTGTGCCATGAACAATCTGGTCACAGGAGAGACCCTCTTTCCACACCATGAAATAAACAAACTGACATGGAGCTTACCCAATGGATGTGACAAGATCCAGATTGACCATTTGATGATAAATGGTATGTGGAGACGATCCTTGCAGGGTGTAAAGGTGAAGAGAGGAGCAGATACAGGAAGTAATCATCACCTTGCTGTAGCAGTGATGAAACTCATGCTGAGAAGCACTGGGACCACAGCACATGTACAAAGATGTTTTGATGTTGAGAAACTTAAGAACATCAGTGTGAGATCTGCCGTCACCATTCAGCTTAAGGAGGGCTTTCAGACATTGGCGGGGATGTGTCAGTGGACAAGATCAACACGATGTAGAAACAGATTGCATCAGTGTTCAACAAGAGCAGCGAGGCTTGTCTACATTACAGCGCTGGAAAAAATAACAAAGCATGGATACAGCAGGAAACATGGACAGACTTAGAAGAAAGATGGAAAATTAGGAAGAAAATGTTCAATGCAAAGTCAACACGAATTAAGGTGAAACTTTAATTGGCATTCACTGAAGCTAGCAAGAAAGTGAAGAGCTTCTAAGAGTGGATAAGAGAGTCTACATAGAAGACCTTGCACTGGCAGCCACAAGAGCGCCAGTCGATGTGATCAGGAAAATATATACAAGATTTCAAAACTGGTATGTGGAATGTTCCAAGCCAGATCCAGTAGCCCCATGAGAGGCAAGAAGGGTCTGCTTTTGACAAGAGAATGGAGCACGATGGACAGGGTATTTCAGAAATTTACTGAGTAGACGCAGAGGACCTCTGGAAGGCCCCCTGTTCAGATTAAGTCAAGCCACATCTCCGACAGGAAGCTGAGAAGGAAATATCCCAATATCACTGTCCAGTTTCACCCACCTGTCAAGAATGAGAATATGAAATGTGTTTCTAGTAAATCAACAGCTGCACACAGAGATCCTGTTCAAATTTATCCCGTGCACTGAGTGTCAGAAGGAGGTTGTTCAGCCCTTCCGTCTATTCCCTCCAAAGCTGACCTATGTCCGATCTCCATTTACCCTCCTTGGCTCATATTTTAATAATTGAACTCAAACAAAATTCTATTAATTTTGAAATTTCAACTGACACCTCCTCCCACCGCCCCTCACCCCAGTCTTGACCAGTTCCCAGGAAGAGATCCAGATTTCCAGTGCCCTGTATATCCTGAAGTAACAGATTCTTTGTGTTATTCTTCTGCACCATTCTTGAAAGTTTTTAAACTCCCCAATTACACTGGCCTTCAATTTTCCACACTTCGGGGAACAAGAGACCAGACCTAATATTCTATCCTAGTCCCACTAGCACTTCACTGGCCCTGGTCCACACAACCCCTTCTCCAAGGGGTGATGCCAAGAATCACAGCCAGTGCTTCAGATGTGGTCTAATTAGAACATAGAATACAGCACATTACAGGCCCTTCAGCCCACAATGTTGTGCCAACCCTTAAACCCTGCCTCCTATATAGCCCCCCACCTTAAATTCCACCACGCACCTGTCTAGTAGTCTCTTAAACTTCACGAATGTGCCTGCCTCCACCACTGACTCAGGCAGTGCATTCCACGCACCAACCACTCTCTGAGTAAAAAGCCTTCCCCCTTGAACTTCTCACCCCTTACCTTAAAGCCATGTCCTCTTGTATTGAGCAGTGGTGCCCTGGGGAAGAGGCGCTGGCTATCCACTCTATCTATTCCTCTTATTATCTTGTACACCTCTATCATGTCTCCTCTCATCCTCCTTCTCTCCAAAGAGTAAAGCCCTAGCTCCCTTAATCTCTGATCATATTGCATACTCTGTAAACCAGGCAGAATCCTGGTAAATCTCCTCTGTACCCTTTCCAATGCTCCCACATCCTTCCTATAGTGAGGTGACCAGAACTCCAATTGTGGCCTAACCAGAGTTTTATAGAGCTGCATCATTACATCGCGACTCTTAAACTCTATCCCTCGACTTATGAAAGCTAACATCCTATAAGCTTTCTTAACAACCCTATCTACCTGTGAGGCGACTTTCAGGGATCTGTGGACATGTACCCCCAGATCCCTCTGCTCCTCCACACTACCAAGTATCCTGCCATTTACTTTGTACTCTGCCTTGGAGTTCGTCCTTCCAAAGTATACCACCTCACACTTCCCCGGGTTGAACTCCATCTGCCACTTCTCAGCCCACTTCTGCATCCTATCAATGTCTGTCTGCAATCTTTGACAACCCTCTACACTATCTACAACACCACCAACCTTTCTGTCATTTGCAAACTTGCCAACCCACCCCTCCACCCCCACATCCAGGTCGTTAATAAAAACACGAAAAGTAGAGGTCCCAGAGCAGATCCTTGTCGGACACCACTAGTCACAATCCTCCAATCTGAATGTACTCCCTCCACCACAACCCTCTGCCTTCTGCAGGCAAGCCAATTCTGAATCCACCTGGCCAAACTTCCCTGGATCCCATGCCTCCTGACTTCCTGTACAAGCCTACCATGTGGAACCTTATCAAATGCCTTCCTAAAATCCATATAGATCACATCCCCTGCATTACCCTCATGTATATGCCTGGTCACCTCCCCAAAGAACTCCATCAGGACTGTTGGACATGATCTGCCCTTCACAAAGCCATGAAATCTCTACTCCACAGTAGTGTAATTTCCACCCCTCTGTATCCCTGTTTTCCCCATTAACTGCAGCACATTAAGACCTTTAGCTTAAATTCATCCTTAGGATTAATTAGAACCCAAACCTGCCAGTGGTCTCTCATCTTTCACATTCCCTCTCTGTCCGCTGGGATTGGTCATTCCCTTATGGAATCTGAGTCAGTCAGCTGACACAGCAGAAACAAGACCTGTCCAAACAACAACCTCTGTGACTGTGGGCAGTTTACCTCCTTATGTTTCTCACCACCCCTGAGTATTTTCATACGTACCTGCCTCGACCTAAAGAGAGTGGGAGAAGAACATGGTGAAGGAAAGGAAACTCAATAGATTTTGTTTCTCTCCCGTGACTCTGGTAGTACACAGAGTTAAATGAAACGTACAGCACAGCAGCAGATTCAGACCAATTATTTCATGCCATTGTTTATTTTCTGCAGGAACCTCCAGTCACTCCATCTTTGTGCATCTGGGTTAACTTCCTCTTCTGTTCCCTTTCACAACATTCACTTCTGTGGGAGAGATCTATATTCTCCCATCCTCTGGATGAATAATCCAAGTTGGATGATTAGTGATTATTTACAATAGTTTTAATCCCCCTGAAGACTTTCTCCTCCAACCTATCAGGTATTTTTCTCATCTGTGAGGTGGAAATATGCTTTACCCTTCAACCTTCTCATGACCCGCCTTTCCAGGGTGTATATGAGCATCTAAACCTCTCACATATTACTAATGAGTCCAACAATGTCCCCCTTTTTTCACAGGAAAGAGCCCAAAAGTCAAATCCAGTACATTCCAGCATCAAGGAGGCAGTGTCCCTGCTGGGAGAATTCCATGGGACTGGGTAAGAGGAGAGTACAGATTGCTTTTTGTCCAAGTTGAAGCACAGGTTTTCATGCCTGCATTAATCTGGGTGAAACTTCATGAACCCTCAGTTCTGGTTGCTCCATTGTAAGGATGTGGT
Organism: Mobula birostris; assembly: GCF_030028105.1. Lineage (NCBI taxonomy): Eukaryota > Metazoa > Chordata > Chondrichthyes > Myliobatiformes > Myliobatidae > Mobula > Mobula birostris. The sequence goes on from NC_092379.1 coordinate 19,444,631, forward strand.
GGATTTGGAGAGGATGTAAAAGATGTTCACAAGCATGTTGTCTGGATTAGAGAATATTAGCTGTAAGGAGAGGTTGAACAATCTTTGACTGTTTATTCTGGAGCGTAGGCTGAGAGGCAACCTGATAGAGGCTTATAAAAGTATGAGAGTTATTGACAGGGTCGACAGTCAGAGTCATTTTTCCAGGTTAAAATGTCATTTCCAAAAGGACAGAGATTTAAGGTGAGGGGTATAACATTCAAAGGAGATTTGTGGGTTGTATTTTTACACACAGAGTGATAGGTGCCTGGAATGCACTGGCAGGAGTGGGGTGAATCAGCATGATAGGACAGTTGAGATACATTTGAAAAAGCACATGACCATTCAGGATATGGAGGGATATGGATTCTATGCAGATAGTTCGGTTTAGATTAATTTGGCGTTGTGGTTGTCACAGTCATCATGGGCTGAAGGGCCTGTTCCTGTGCTCTGCTGTTCTGTGTTGTAGGTTTACTTGAAGCTCAGTAACATTTGTGATTAATAGCTGACAGATGTCTGAAACCCTGTGATAACATTAACACTCAGTCCTTACACTTCCTCTCAGGTTTCACAGGCAGGTTTAATTTGAGCAGGGGGCCCTCCCAGTGGAGCTGTGTTACTAAAAAGAATAAACACACTGCTTTACATATGGAAATACAATTCTAACGTTGTGCTTTGCACCAGCCTACGTTTATCACACAGAATGAGACAAAATGAATCGAAACCGAAGGGCAAAATATGCAGAGACAGCAAGACCCTCTCTTCATTACAGAGCATTTGTCTCGTGTCAGAAACAGGCTCACTGTAATGATGATTGACTGTTACTGATTGATTTATTGATTATGTTATGGGAATGAGCAGTTCAAATGTAGGTATACCTGCACTTTATGTTCTGAAGCAGTTGGGAAACTCCCACCAACAACTGAAAGTGTGTTTGCTCAGACTGAGCACAGAAGCTCATCCTGATGACTGTAGCTCAGGTGATCAGATGATTGTGAATTGGCAGCAATAAAGTGGAAAATAAGGAGAAACTAAAAGATGCCACGGACTGCCTTGTCAATGTTCCATCGATGGGCAGAATCTCGGTGTGACATGCTGGAGCTCACGTTTGTTGATGAGAATGAAGGCTGCCCGGTGAATCAACTTTAGACTGAAACAGCAACACAGACAACAATCTCCGTGGGAGCTGGGGGGGTGGGGGCGATGTTATCAGTGGCCTGGAAACTCTCAGGCCCTGAAGATCAGGGATAATCAACTTGCGTATTCAGAGAGAATCGATAATCTGTCATTGCAACATTGTCAGATAATGAGGTCTGCAATTATAGGTATCTATTAAACCTTTCTTTCTGTCATCTGGACAATAAAATGTGTAGTTTTATTCCTATAAGAGCCTTGGGCCAGTAGATTGCTATTTGATTTTTGTGATTACCTTGAATAAAATAACATCACCTGAATTGGATTTGTGTCTCTTTAAACTCTGATTGATAGATCTCACAATACCTGCAAATAACTGTCCTGAGGAGGGTAGTGTGATGGTACTACCTTATTATTTGGGGAATTTTGACCTTTCAGGTGTTGGATTGGACTGTATAATTGTTATTTGGCTTGTAGTTTAACTTTCTTATGTTTGTTTGTTTTTAAATAATTACCTACATAGATGTAACAGTGGGTTGCCATTCCATGCATCTCCTGGAAACTCCCAATTTCAGTGGCAGGTATCACATTGCTTGAATAGGGACTATCTCACTGATTAATTTAAGCAGTGGGATTTGAATGGAATGTCCGCTACCAGTTTTCAACAGTTATAAGCAATGGGTTTTAATGCCCCTTCTTGACCTCTGAAGAACTCTTCATCAGGACATCAGGACCCAACACAAGTTTAAGTTTTGATCAACAAATCCATCAGACAGGCTGGGGAATCCAGCATTTGGGGTGGCATGGTAGTGGTGAAGTATGTAAAAGGTTAACACCGTCAGTTAAGCATAGCAGGCTGTTTTCTCTGAAAGAACCGTTGATGATCGACAGATGTGCCATTCAATGCTGATCAATATTTCTTCTCGAAGTTAGCCAGCTGGTGTTTCAGGGTCCTTGTCCTTGTGCAATTATGTGCAGAGATAAGACCAGCCTGTTCTGTGTATGAGACCTTATGCCTATTCTGTAATTTGTCTTTCGGGAATGTCATGTAGTAGATAAGTTTGGCTCCAGCCTGTCTTGTGTGGGGGTATCTGAATGAATATACTCATGTTGTAAGGGGAATTGTGAGTTAGTTGGTGGACTGTTCCTGTTTGGGCGACTAACTGAGTAAGCCCTGGGTGCTTTGAATAAAGAATTTGTACTTATACTGTCTCTGAGTGACTTTATGCAGATTCCACTTCCACAGTAGTGTAGTGGTTAGCAGAATGCTTTCCAGTGCAGGTGACCTGGGGTTCAATTCCTGTCACTGCCTGTAAGGAATTTGTAATTTCTCCCCGAGAATGTGTGGGTTTCCACCGGGTACTCCAGTTTCCTCTCACAGTCCAAAGACAAACCGGTTGGTACTTTAATTAGTCATTGTAAATTGTCCTGTGATTAGACTAGGATTAAATCAGGATTCCTGGGCAGTGTGGCTCGAAGGGCCAGAAGGGCCTATTCCATGCTTTATGTCAGTAAATAAATGAATTAAATAATTTACATGGACTTTACTGACCTTTTGTCAGGAATTCATTCTGAAATGATTCGTGAGTTTCCTCTCACTCTCCTCCATATGGGAGTCCACTCTACTGTCAATTACTCTATCTGAGGAGCTTCCTTAACGAAGTCCACAGATTCATTCTAATGAATTTAAACCTGCAGTACTGTCTTTCTCTTCCTCTTTAATTTAAATCTATCTTATGGATGTCATTTCCATTCCCTTCACTCCTCCATCTCTCTATGTCTGATGTCTCATTGAGCCAGGAAATTGTGGTGCAAACCATTTCAGCACATCATCCCGTTGGACTGAGGCATTGCTTCCAGATTCCTCCTCTGACCAGACATTTCCTTACCTGCCATTCCCTCTCCTTCTATGATCTGACATCTGATTTATGCCCTGATGGGTCATCCCACACAGCAGTATCCAAAGAGGTGTACTTGTTGCTGAGGAGAATGGCTACAGCGGAACCTTGCAATGACTGCTGAATCCCCTTACCTCTTCTGTTGGTCACCCATCTACTGTGTGAAGCCCATACTCTGGGTGTGACCACCTCTTCAATAGTCTCATCTATAATGTCTTCAGCCTCCTGGATGATCCTGAGTACATCCAACTCCAGCTCCAGTGGAGTATTACACTGGGGTAAAGGAAATTACAGAGTCATGAGAGAGGAGTTAGCCAACGTTGAATGGAAGGGGACACTAACAGAGATGATGGCAGAGGAGCAATGACAAGTATTCTGGAGGCAGGATGACATTCCATGGCTGACAAGGGAAGTCAAAGACAAAGTATAAACAAAAGAAAGGGCCTATAATAGAGCAACAACTAGTGGGGAGTTAGAGGATTGGGATGCTTTTCAAAACCAACAGAAGGCAACTAAAAAAGCTGTAGGGAGAGAAGAGATGAAATATGAAGGTCAGCTCGCCAATAATATCAAAGGGGATACCAAAAGGTTTTTCAGATATATGAAGTGCAAAAGTGAGGCGAGAGTAGATATCGGACTGCTGGAAAATAACACTGGAGAGGTAGTAATGGGGGAACAAGGAAATGGTGGATGAATTGAATAGATATTTTCCATCAGTCTTCACTGTGGAACACGCTCACAGTTTGCCGGAGGTTTGAGAGTGTCACGGGGCATAAGGGAGAAGGTGCTTGGGAAGCTGAAAGGTCTGAAGGTAAATCAGCCACCTGGACTAGATGGACTACACCCTAGATTTCTGAAAGAGGCAGCTGAAGAGATTGTGGAGATATTAAGAATAAGTTTTCGAGAATCACTAGATTCTGACATGGTTCTAGAGGACTGGAAAGTTGAAAATGTCATTCCACTCTTCAACAAGGGAAAGAGGCAGAAGAAAGCATATTATAGATCAGTTAGCCTGACCTGAGTGACTGGGAAGCTGTTGGAGATGATTGTTGAGAATGAAGTTTCAGGGTCCTTGGAGTCACATGAGAATTAAACGGGAGGAGCAGATGGCAGCCCAGCGCAGCGCGCGCAGCTGTCTGGTGAAATGATATCGTATTTGTAAGTAGGATGCCGTGCACAATCCTGATTTGATGGAGACAGACGTTGGAAGGCACAGAGGAACATATGGAGAAATTTCTGAAATGCTCGGTTCGCTGCCGCTGCTACTGTGCGATCGAGAATCTCTGGAGGGAAGGCCCCAAAATCCCGGCTTTGCCTGCTGCTGGCGACCGTGGCTGGGGTCGAAGCGTTCGGCAGAGGTGGTGCTCGGTACTCGGTGTTGGAGGGCTGATCGGAGCTCGAAGTTTTCGGATGACTCAGAGTTGGACTGTGGTCAGGCATGGCAGGGAGAGTTTTCTTCCTTTTCCCATCTGTGTGAGATGTGGGACTTTCGAGAGACTTTGAACTTTTTTACTGTGGCATGGCCTGTTCTTCATCAAGTTATGGTCTTGTTGCACTGTTGTAACTATATGTTAAAATTATGTGGTTTTTGTTAGTTTTTCAGTCTTGGTCTGTCCTGTGTTTCTGTGATATCACACCGGAGGAATATTGTATCATTTCTTAATGCATGCATTACTAAATGACAATAAAAGAGGATTGCGTGTCCTCATGATCTAATCTAATCTAAATGGCCAAGTCAACATGGTTTCCTTCAGGGGAAATCTTGTCTGACAAACCCATTGGAATTCTTTGAGGAAATAACAAGCAGGATAGACAAAGGAGAGCTGGTGGATATTATGTGCTTGGATTTTTAAAAAGCCTTTGACAAGATGCCACACATGAGGATGCTTAACAAGATAAGAGCCCATGGTATTACAGGAAAGATACTAGCATGGATAGAGCATTGGCTGAATGGCAGGAGGGAAAGAGCAGGAATAAAGGGAACCTTTTCTGATTGGCTGCCGGTGACTAATGGTGTTCCACAGGGGTCAGTATTGGGACCGCTTCTTTTTACATTTGGATGACAGAATTGATGGCTTTTTGGTCAAGTTTGCGGACAATATGAAGAAAGGTGAAGGGGCAGGTGTTGTTGAGGAAGCAGGTAGGCTGCAGAAGGACTTAGATTAGTGAATGGACAAACAAATGTCAGATGGAATATACTGTTGGGAAGTGTATAGTCATGCACCTTGGTAGAAGGAATAAAAGCGTAAACTATTTTTAAACGGGGAGAATACCCAAAAATCCAAGATGCAAAGGGACTTAGGAGTTCTCGTGCAGAATTCCCTGAAGTTTAAATTGTAGCTCAGTGGTGAGGAAAACAAATGCAATGTTACCATTCATTTCAGAGGACTAGAATATAAAAACAAGGATGTAATTCTGGGTTTTTATAAGGCATTGGTGTAGTCTCACTCGGAGAGTTGAGAGCAGCTTTGGGCCCCTTATCTAAGTAAGGATGTGTTGACATTGGGCAGAGTTCAAAGGAGGTTCATGAAAATGACTCTGGGATTGAAAGGCTAATCATATTTGGAGCATTTGATCGCTCTGGGCCTGTACTTGCTGGAATTTAGAAGAATGAGGGGGATCTCATTGAAACCTATCGAATGTTGAAAGGCCTAGATAAGAATGCATGTGCAGAGAATGTTCCCCACGGTGGGGGAGTCTAGGACCAAAGGGCACAACTTCAGAATAGAGGGACGCCCTTTTAAAACAGAGATGAGGAACAATTTGTTTAGCCTAAGGGTGGTGAATCTGTAGAATTAGTTTTCACATGCAGTTATGGAGGCCAGGTCACTGAGTGTATTTAAAATGGAGGTTGATAAATTCTTGATAAGTCAGGGTGTAAAAGATTATGGGGAGAAGGTAAGAGAATGGGGTTGAGAGGGAAATGGATCAGCCATGATCAAGTAGCGGAACAGACCCAATCAGCTGAATGGCCAAGTTCTGCTCCAATATCTTATGGTCTATATGGTCACTGAAAGTGGAGTCACATGTAGACAGGGTGGTGAAGAAGACTGTTGGTATTGTGTGTAAAAATTGGGAGTACATGGTGGGATTGTACAAGGTGCTGGTGAGATTGCATATGGGGTATTGTGTTCAGTTTTTATTCGTCCTGCTGGTGAAAAGATGTTATTAATCTGGAAAGAGTGCAGAAAAGATTTACAGGGATGTTGCCATGACTGAGTTAAAGGGAGAAGCTGTCTAAACTAAGACTTTCCTTGGGGTGAATATACAGATTGCAGAACATATAATTTATTTACAGTTACTGAGGGGAGTCAAAATAACAGTGAGATGGATGTCTTTCTGCTACTGTACTTGATTATTAAATCTCTAGCAACCTCCAGCTTAGATCTGGTGAAAAGCTCTGGCTTGCAGGAGACCGAGTGGAGATTTTGTAGAGATGCAAAAAATGAAGAGGGCAATGGATAGGAAAAGTTCCCACAAAATGCTGTCAATGTGACGAGCTTGGATGGGCATCTTGGTCAGCATGGACGAGTTGGGCCGAAGGGCCTGTTTGCCTGATCCTTGACTCTCTGACTCTCCAAATGCAAGTGCAATTTACCGTGGGCAATTAACCTACCAACAATCCTGTAGGATGTGGAAGAAAGACATATTTCAATGTGACATATTCATCTGAAAAGCTCCGGCAGACTCAGGAACTCCCGATGGTCTGGAATCCTCCTGTGCACTGTTTTACCCACATCCTCCACACTCTCAGTCTGACTGATACACTGACACCCAGTGGCTGTCGGTCGGTATTACAACAATCAGTTTGACTGAAGCCTGAATATTTGGAGGTGTTCCTCTGACCCCCAGTGGTTACAGTTTATCACTGCAAGGTAACAAATGCTTCCCGTCAAATTGTCTTCAATCCAGACACAAGAGTCTGTAAATGCTGGGATCTGGAGCTACACACAATCTACTGGAGGAACTCAGCGGGTTGAGCAGCATCGGTGGACAGAAGCTGTGGAATCCCTGAATGAGGACAGTCCATGAGCATCTGGGTAACAACAGACAGAATGAAATTACCTAAGTAAAGAAAACCTGCTGATGTTGAAAATCAGAAGGAAAAACTCTTGGAAGCACTGGACAGGCAATATAGATTGTACATCAGTGGTGGCGGGAAAGAAATGGAGTGTTGGTGATTAGACTATATACATCTCCAAATATGCCAACTTATGTATGTCAGTCAATGATCATCAAAACAACTGTAAAATAGCAAAAGCAGAGTCCAATGAACAAGAGCTCAAATCAAGCTCTATTGAAGATACTGTATAAATGCAAATTATTGCAAGGTAATGATATATTAACAGAAAAAGCCAGCGAGGGAAAGCAGGGATTGTATAAAATGTCCCATCAGTGAGAAACTGATGAAAGAAAACCCTCTCCTTTCCCTGTCTGTCACTTTCAATGTGACAAATTCATCTGAAGAGCTCCTGTAGTCTCAGACCCTTCTGGCACAATGGAATCCTCCCGTGCACTGTTTCACCCACACCGTCCAGCAGTGTCTCTGTGCCTGACTGTTACACTGACACTCAAGAGACTATTACTGCAGCCAGTTTAACTGAAGGCTCAGGATCTGGAGGTGGTCCTCTGACCCCTAGTGGGTGTAGTTAGTATTGCAGGGTAACAAATTGTTTGAATCACGAGGAAATCTGCAGATGCTGAAATTTCAAGCAACACACATCAAAGTTGCTGGTGAACGCAGCAGGCCAGGCAGCATCTCCAGGAAGAGGTACAGCCGACGTTTCGGGCCGAGACCCTTTGTCAGGACTAACTGAAAGAACAGATAGTAAGAGATTTGAAAGTGGGAGGGGGAGATCCGAAATGAACTTCTCACCCTCTGAAACTTTTTGATGATTTTAAGTTCCCTGGCCCCCACCGCTTTATTTTCACCATGGATGTCCAGTCCCTATATACTTTCATCCCCCATCAGGAAGGTCTCAAAGCTCTCCACTTCTTTTTGGATTCCAGACCTAACCAGTTCCCCTCTACCACCACTGTGCTCTGTCTAGCGGAATTAGTCCTTACTCTTAATAATTTCTCCTTTGGCTCCTCCCACTTCCTCCAAACTAAAGGTGTAGCTATGGGCACCCGTATGGGTCCTAGCTATGCCTGCCTTTTTGTTGGCTTTGGAACAATCTATGTTCCAAACCTAGTCTGGTATCTGTCCCCCACTTTTCCTTCACTACATCGACGACTGCATTGGCGCTGCTTCCTGCACGCATGCTGAGCTCATTGACTTCATTAACTTTGCCTCCAACTTTCACCCTGCCCTCAAGTTTACCTGGTCCACTTCCGACACCTCCCTCCCCTTTCTAGATCTTTCTGTCTCTATCTCTGGAGACAGCTTATCTACTGATGTCTACTATAAGCCTACTGACTCTCACAGCTATCTGGACTATTCTTCTTCTCACCCTGTCTCTTGCAAAAATGCCATTCCCTTCTCACAATTTCTCTGTCTCCGCCGCATCTGCTCTCAGGATGAGACTTTTCATTCTAGGATGAGGGTGATGTCCTCCTTTTTTAAAGAAAGGGGCTTCCCTTCCTCCACCAACAACTCTGCTCTCAAACGCATCTCCCCCATTTCACACACATCTGCTCTCACTCCATCCTCCTACCACCCCACTAGGAATAGGGTTCCCCATGTCCTCACCTACCATCCCACCAGCCTCCGGGTCCAACATATTATTCTCCGTAACTTCCGCCACCTCCAACGGGATCCCACCACTAAGCACATCTTTCCCTCCTCCCCTCTCTCTGCTTTCCACAGGGATCGCTCCCTACGCGACTCCCTTGTCCATTTGTCCCCCCCATCCCTCCCCACCAATCTCCCTCCTGGTACTTATTCTTGTAAGCGGAACAAGTGCTACACATGCCCTTACACTTCCTCCCCCCGGACAGTCCTTCCAGGTGAGGTGACACTTCACCTGTGAGTCAGCTGGGGTGATATACTGCGTCCGCTGCTCCCGATGTGGCCTTCTATATATTGGCGAGACCCGATGCAGACTGGGAGATCATTTCGCTGAACACCTACGCTCCGTCCGCCAGAGAAAGCAGGATCTCCCAGTGACCACACATTTTAATTCCACGCCCCATTCCCATTCTGATATGTCTATCCACGGCCTCCTCCACTGTAAAGATGAAGCCACACTTAGGTTGGAGGAACAACACCTTATATTCCGTCTGGGTAGCCTCTAACCTGATGGCATGAACATTGACTTCTCTAACTTCCGCTAATACCCCACCTCCCCCTCGTACCCCATCTGTTATTTATATATAAACACATTCTTTTTCTCTCTCTCTCCTTTTTCTCCTTCTCTCCCTCTTACTATACCCCTTGCCCACCCTCTGGGCTTGTTTTCCCCCCCTCCCCCTTTTCTTTCTCCCTAGGCCTCCCATGATCCTGTCACATCCCTTTTGCCAATCAACTTTCCAGCTCTTGGCTCCATCCCTCTCCCTCCTGTCTTCTCCTATCATTTTGGATCTCTCCTTCCCCCTCTCACTTTCAAATCTCTTACCATCTCTTCTTTCAGTTAGTCCTGACGAAGGGTCTCGGTCCGAAACGTCGACTGTACCTCTTCCTAGAGATGCTGCCTGGCCTGCTGCTTTCACCAGCATCTTTTATGTGAAGTGTTCGAATCAAATTGCCTTCAGACAAAATTGGCATCTGAACTCCAACAGGAAGAATGAAATCATCACTGAAAGACAACTAACTGCACATGTTGCAAATAAGAGATAGAAACTACTGAAATTACAGGACAGGCAGTATCTGTGCATAGAAACAAACTAATATCACAAGCCTTTCATCAGAGCTGTTGAAATTAGACATTTTAAGGTTGAAAACTAAGTACAGTATCAGAAAAAAATCCACCTCACTCTAATGTCCGCTCTCCACGATGACCAAGAGACCATGGCACTGCTGCTTGATCTCCCTTAAAATTTGCTTGTCAGAACTAAACAATTCCCCTGGGGTCATGTTGGGGTTGGGGAGTTTGGAAAGAATGATGTGTATGAGAGGATCTGGGTAGATCAGGATGACAGAGAAAAGGGGACAGAGGAGGAGAAGTTGACCTGAAATTGGAGAATTCAATATTTGGGATATCGGACTGTAGGTAACTCAAGTGGAATATGAGGTTCTATTCCACTGGCTTGCTTTTAGCCTCTCTGTTGCACTGAATGATGCCAAGACCAGATGGCTTGATGTGGCAATGGCCAGAGGAATTAAAATGGCTGCAAGTGGGAGCTATCGATGGCCATTGTGTCTGGAGTGCAGGTGTTTGTTAAAGTGGTTCCCTAGTCGCTACTTGTGTCACCTTGAGAGCAACAACGGATGAGGTGCCTGGAAATCTGAGCCTCACTGGAAAGACTGTTTCGGTGATTGAATGGTGGTGAGGAGGTATAGCGGCAGGTGTTACACCATCATCAATTGTAGGGGAAATTCCTGTTGAAGTCGAGTTATCAACAAACCAGTGAATCACAGAGAGGGTGGTCCCCGTGGAAAGTAAGTTGGTGGGCAGGGGATGATGTAACTAATGGTGGGATCACATTGTAGCTTTTGGAAATGTCAGTGAATGAATTACTGGATGTGAAGGCTGGAGGGATGAAAGGCGAGGAAGCTCACTCCCTATTCTGTCTGAGGGAGATGGATTCAATGTAGAATTGTTGTAAGAGGAGATGTGGGTCAGGTCTCTATCAACCACAGCATGAGAGCGCGTTGAAAGTTGCTGTTCCTTCTGAAAAGACGACATTCCAGATGTCCTGCTTTGGAAGGCCACTTCTCGAGAACAGATGCAGCAGAGACAGAGAAACTGAGAGAAAGGAATGGCATCCTTACATGAATGAATTTGAGAGCAAGTGTTGTCCTGATAGTTATGGGAGTCAGTGGTTTTGTAGTATTCTAAATGGACCAAGAAAGGGGAAGTTGGTGCCGGAAATGGTCCAAGTGAATCTGAAGTTTTTGAGGGAAATGGGCAATCAACATTTTGGATGAAGGCTCTTCACCTTAACTGGAAGTGTAGAACAGAGATCACCAGTATAAAGAGGTGAGAGAGTGGGCTGGGACAAGAGCTAGTTATCTTTGTATCTCCTTTAGTGAAGTGAGGTCCCAGACTTCTGCAAAATTGCTAAATGTTTTTCTTTGTATAAGGACAATCTGTTTCTCTGGATCACTTACCCATACTCTCTATTACCATTGCAAAGTCAGAGCTACAGTGCCTCAAAAAATTTTATTCACAGCAAATTATAGGTCATGAGCCTCCCATGAAATGTAGGAAAATGATGGGAGAAGATTCTCAGGGACAGGATTGACTCACTTTTGGTGAGTATGGACATATGAGGAACCATCAGCCAGGCTTTGTGCATCAGAATTCCTGCCTTATGAACAACTGAGATTTTTTTGGGAGGTGATGAAGCTGATTGATGATGACAGGGAAATGGATGTTGTCTACATGGGCTTTAGTAAAGGATTCAACATGGTCACTCATGCTTGACTTATCCAGAAGATTCAGACACTTGGGACCCATGGAGACATGGGAGATTAGAGTTAAAATTGTCTTAAAACAAACTGCTGGAGAAACTGAACAGGTTTGACAACACCACTGTGGGGAATGTACAGTTGATACTGCAGGTCAAGATCCTGCATCTGGGCTGCAAGAGTAGAGGGCAGACAGAGCAAGAGCTGGTTAGTGATACGTGAATCCAACTGAGGACTGGTACAAGGCAGGTGGAGGGAACAATAGGGTGTACATGATGAAATCTGATAGGAATGGAAGGTAAAACCAAATAAGGGAGATGGGTGGGCAGATAAGAAAGTTGGGGGGGCGGGGAGTGAACTCAGTAGCAGAAGTGTGAGAGTGATGACAATTGGAGTAGGTGCAAGAGGGGATGGACACAGTGTGATCAAGAGTTGGCAGTGGTGTCACTGGCTGGATGAGTATAGGAGGATCTGGGTAGACCTGGAGGCCATAGAAAGGGACAGAAGTGGCTATATTAACTGAAATTTGAGAATTCAATGTTTATGCCGTTGAACTGTAGAATTTTTCTACCTAGGCATCTGTTTTATAACCTAATTCTGCATATATCCTATCTCCCTCTCTCTCTTTCTCCCTCCTTCCTTCTATGCACGTATGATTTATCTACCTCTACAATCTTTGCATTTTCATGCTAATTAGTGTCTAACACTGCTGACTAAATGAAGTGACATGAAGCAGTTTGCAACAGCAGGACTGCAAATCCAAGTCATCTGTCTCTCACCATTTCTCCGTGTTTTATCGGCTGATTGCAATCTTGTTGAAGGATGTGTGTTTTATGGATCAGCTTTTCAGAGCTGGGAAAAACAGAAACATGGAACGATTCTGGGAGAAGACACCAGTGCTGACAGCATAAAAGGTTGAAACTATGGCTGCAGTGGAGGGTGCAGGAGACATAGAAATGGGCAAGGGATCTGAGTTGAGGATAACAGTTGTAGTAAAAAGAGAACTTGTACTTTTGCAGCATCTTACTCAATCTCAGGACACCAACAGGACTTCATAGTCAAACACAGTTTTCTTTCTGAAGTCTCTTGCAGGATCAGAACAAGAAGGAATGACACTTTTCCCTCCCTGAATGGCAGAGTGGACCTGATAGATTATAACAATTCAGTGGTTTCACATCATCATTTTCCACAATTTATGGCATTTGAATTCCAGGTTACTTTAATGTACCAAAGCTAATTGTCCCCAGGTATGGTGGGTTTTTAAGCTGTTTCTGTAGATCACTTACCCGCACTCTCAATTACTGTTGCAAAGTCAAAACTACAAAGCATTAAAAAATTTTATTCACAGCAAATTCAAACTAACTGGAAAAACATCCAACAGTGAACTGTTATTTGCAGCCTAACGAACAAAGCCACCCACTGGTGAGGGGTTAACATACACACACTGAAGGATCAGTCCAGGTACACTGTGAAAGTCTGCAGTACCCTAGCAAGTTGCACAGAATCCCCTCACTTGACCTGATGGAGAGTATCCTGAGGAGGAAGCCCAAGAAATTCAAATCTCTCAGGGAATGGAGGCACACAACCTGTTTGTAATCCTGACAAATCATTAAGCAACACACACAAAATGCTGGAGAAACTCAACAGGTCACGCCCATTGATGCTGCCAGGTACTCACTACTCTCAGTGTAAAGTTAACCCTCAGATCTCTTATTAATCTCTGCCCTCTTATCTTCTATTAGTACCCTCCCAAGTTGGACTCCCAACCCTGAGGAAAAGCCTATGACCATCCACCATTCCGTACCCCTCATGATTTTACAAACTTCTGAGGTTGTCCCACATTCTCCTGTGCTCCAGATAATAATGAACCAGTATGGCTTACCTTGCCCTATAACTCAGGCCCTCTAGTCCAGGCAGCATCCTTGTACATCTCTTCTGTACCATTTCCAGCCTGACAATGCCTTTCCTATATCAGAGTAACCAAAACCGTACACAATACTCTAAGTGTGACCTCAACAAATAACGTAACTGCCACATAATCTCCCCACTCCTGAACTCCATGCCCTGACTGGTGAAGGCCAGCATGCTAAACACATTCTTCACCACCCACCCTGTCATCTCCTCACAAACTCCATCAGCACAGTTGCACCACAAGGCTGTGTGCTTAGCCCTCTGCTCTACTCGCTTTATACTCAGCATAACTTCAATGCCATATTTAAGTTTGCTGATGACTCCACTGTCGTAGACTGAATCAAGTGTGGTGATAAATCAGCATATAGGGGAGAGATTGAAAATCTGGCTGAGTGGTGCAACAACCACCACCTATCACTCCATGTCAACAAAGTCAAGGAGAGTATTTGCATTCAGGAGGAGGAAACCAGAAGTCCAAGAGTCCTCATCAGGGGATCAGAGGTGGAGAAGTTCAGCAATTTTAAATTCCTCAGTGTCAGTGTCATTATGAAGGCGGCATGGCAGCGTCTCCACTTTCTTAGCAGTTTGCAAAGATTTGTCATTTCATTGAAAATGTTGACAAATTTCTATAGATGTGTGGTGGAGAGTATATTGACTGGTTGCATTATAGCCTAGTATGAAAACACCAATCCCCTTGAATGGAAAAGCCCAGTCCATTATGGGTAAAGCCCTCCCTACCATTGAGCACATATACAAGGAGTGCTGTCGCAGGAAAGCAGCCTCCATCATTGAGGACCAATACACCCAGACGATGTTCTCTCCTCAGAAAAGAGGTGCAGGAATCTCAGGATCCGCACCACCAGGTTCAGGAATAGTTATTAACACTCAACCATCAGACTCTTGAATCAGCGAGGATATCTTCACTTAACTTCTCTTGCCCCATCACTGAACTGTTCCCTAAACTTTGGCCTGACTTTCAAGGACTCTTAATGTTCTCAATACTTATTGCTTATTCATTATTATATTTTTTATTATTTTTTTTCCTTTCAGTATTTGCACACTTGTTGTCTTTTGCACATTGGTTGTTCGTCTGTCCTGTTGGATGCAGTCTTTCATGGATTATGTTTTGTTTCTTGTACTTACAGTGATTACCTGCAAGAAAATGAATCTCTGGTTGCTAATTCTGACATGTCTGTACTTTGATAATAAATTTACTTTGTACTTTGAACTTGTGTGGCTGATTTCAGTGAACTGTGTACTTGGACTTGCAGGTCCCTTTTCCACAATACTCATCAGCGCCCTGTATGTCCTTCCCTGTTTGACCGTCAAAAAATGCATTACCTCACTTTGCAATTCCTTAGCCCGTCTCCCTAACAGATCAGGATCTTTTTGCAAATCAAAGTAATTTGCTTCACTATCAACAAGACCCCTTCATTTAGTATCATCAGCAAACTTAAACTGTGCCTTATATATATTCACATTCCAAATAATTTACACCAATCATGAATAACAGAGGTCACAACACTGACTAATCACTATCCTCCAGTCAGAGAATCGATCTTCAACCACCACCCTTTGCTTCCTCTCATCATTAAGTACACAGGTGATCATGATGGTCTCTCAAAAGACAGTCTCCCCATAGTCAACCTTTTACTGTTAAGGTAGCTGCAGAACCTCTGTCTGAAACTTGCCTGCCAGGTCTATCACCTACCCTCTTTTTGTCCTCCTGCTTTCCCTCTTAAGCCTGGTCTTAAAATTTTTATATTCATCAAAGGATTCATTCACACCCAGCTGCCTAAACACATTGTACAGTTCCTTCTTTTCTTTATCATAGTCTTGGTATCTTTTGCCAGCCAGGTTTTCCTGAACTGGGTGTGTCTACCATTCACACTAACAGAAACATGCTGCCCCCTGGACTCTCGATATCATTTTAAAATCTCCCACTTGCCAAATATTTCTTTATCTTTATCTTGTCAGCCTTGGTGCAGTTAAGGACTTTACTATTTGGACCTAGCCAATAAAAAAATGATAAATCCTATGGTTCTTTCTTTCTTTTCGATTACTATTTTAAAATTGGAATTCTAGAACTGTGGTCACTAGACTCCCCAACTTATACTTCAGTTACCCCACCTTTTGCCGAAGAGAAGGTTCAGTGGTACTCCTTCCCAAATACGGTCCTCTATATAAGGTATAAGGGAACTGTCTTGGACACTCCACACAAATTCTTTCCTCATCCAGGCCCTTTGCACTCGGGGTGACCCAGGTGACACCAGGAAATGTGATATTTCCTTTGAGCACTTCTCTACTATTCTCACAATTTCTCCATATGCCTGCTCCTCCAGTTCCCACTGACTACTGGGGAATCTGTAATTAGCCAGACCAGGGTGACTATCCTCTTCTTATTTCTAAGTTCTACCCAAATGCCCTTGCAAGATGACCCCTCAAGAATGTCCTAAGCACTGCTGTTATGTCCTCTGTTTTCAAAGGACAATATCCTCTCCAGTCTTATCTGTCCTCTTGCCCTGTATCAGTATCCCTGAACACTGAGCTGCCCTTCTCTCAGCCACATTTCTGTTATGGTCACAATATTCCAGTTACTAGAAGCAATCAACACTCCTCTCATTTCATCCATCCTACCTGTTAAGATAAGTGTAGGTGTAACCCTCAGGCTCAGCCAGCATGTGTTCATCCAGGGGAAGACAGCTTCTGGCCCTGCCAAACTAAGAAATCTCATTTGTGTGGATGTTGTGTGATGTGTCGCCCAGTTACAAATCCACACCGCAAAATTTCAGATAGTACATCATATGCAATTAAATGATTTAACTTTATAAATCTTAATCTGAATACAGGGTTAGTATAGAAAATAAAAAGAAAAAAGGTCCATTTTAAGGAAAAAGTCAAAAGTACACGTTGGAGCTCACTGAACCATTGACCTCCTCTGGGCGTCGCTGACCTTCGGACCCCCCGCTCCCAGTCCACTCCATCCAGCGGTCTACCAGCTTTCTCCACACGTATCTTCCTTCTTCCTCACTCACCGACAAGAGACCGCAAAAATCCCTCTTCCAGACCCACCAGAAAGAACAACATTCCTCTCATTGGATAGCCCCACATTCCAAAGCCCTGTTATCTCCAGTCATAACCCAAACATTGCTGCTACAGAGAAACCAGTAGATTAGCAGTGAAACATTACAGAGAGGCCATTATGTTAGCAGTGAAACCTTATAGCGTGTTACATATGGAACTAGATTCGGGCAGGTGGGACTCATCAACCCCGGGACGGCAGCCCACCTAGGAGAAGGAAAACTGATTTTAAACCCCTGCTACCTTGTGGCCGTACCCACCCATGGGTAAGGCTTCGGAACTAAATCCTGAGGAAGAAATCTGGAGCAGGGGACCCGAAGGCAGCTTGATGTTGTTTACAACTTCACTCTGGCAACCTCTGCGACAACACTGGTGCCAAGCTGTATCAGCGCTTGCCCTTCCATAAGATATAGGAGCAGAACTAGGCCATTCAGCCCATCAAGTCTGCTCCACCATTCAATCATGGGCTGATCCAATTCTTATAGTCATCCCCACTCCCCTGTCTTCACCCCATACCCTTTGATGCCCTGGCTAATCGAGAACCTATCTATCTCTGCCTTAAGACTCAGCCTCCACAGCTGCTTGTGGCAACAAATTCCACAGATTTACCACATTCTGACTAAAGTAATTTCTCTGCACCTCAGTTCTAAAAGGACGTCCTTCAATTTTGAAGTCGTGCCCTTTTGTTCTAGAATCCCCTACCATGGGAAATAACTTTTCCATATCTAATCTGTTCAGGCTTTTCAACATTCGGAATATTTCTATCAGATTCCCCCTCATTCTCCTGAACTCCAGGTAATACAGCCCACGAGCTGCCAGACATTCCTCATATGGTAACCCTTTCATTCCTGGAATCAGTTTCATGAATCTTCTCTGAGTCCTCTCCAATGTCAGTATACCTTTTCTTAAATAAGGAGCTCCGGAGGGGAAGGCCCCAAATCCTCGGCTTTGCCTATTGCTTGTTGCCGGGGCCGGGGTCGAAGCGCTCGGCAGAGATGGTGCTCAGTGTTGGAGGCTCGAAGTTTTCAGACGGACTCAAGAGTCGGCTGTGGTCAGGTACTTCCAGGGTGCTGCATCGGCAAGTTTGCGGCGCTGGAGGTTCAGGGCAGGAAGAGTTTTTTTCCTCTTCCTTCTACCGCCTGCGTGAGATGATGGGACTTTCGAGAGACTGAGACTTTTTTTTTTTTTTTTTACCATGCCCATGGTCTGTTCTTAATCAAATTACGGTATTGCTTTGCACTGTTGTAACCATATATTATAATTATGTGGTTTTTGTCAGTTTTTCAGTTGGTTTGTCTTGTGTTTCTGTGAAATCATTCTGGGGGAACATTGTATCATTTCTTAATGCATGCATTACTAAATGACAATAAAAGAGGACTACGTGTCCTCATAATCTAATCTAAAAATTGAACACAATACTCCAAGTGTGGTCTCACGAGTGCCTTACAGAGCCTCAATATCACATATCTGCTCTTGTATTCCCTTGGACTACATCAGTGATGTGGAGAGGGGGACTTGCTACATGGGCAACAGCTGGTTCTTCAAATCTTCCCACCCAGGCCCTGGAGAGGACACAGTCCATCAGAGGTGTGAATCCATGATCCCCTGGGATCAACAGCTACCTAATATGGAACTAGATATAATGTATATCAGGGGTCTTATCTGCCACTTCATGGTAAACATGCCTATCCTGATTGCTGGGCGAACACGCTTTGGTTGCTGAATATACCCCTGCCTTATCACTGACTTCACTCTCTTATGTCCCACACACCTGCCAATCTAGTTTAAACCCTCACTTGTTGTCACCATATACTACCCCAAGATTCATTTTCTTGAGGCATTCAGAGTAAATACAAAGAGAGACAATCATATCAATGAAAAACCACACACATGCCAGACAAGCAACCGATGAACAAAATACAGCAAATTACAAATAATCTTCTTCTTGTGCCTTGCGCGTTACACGCTTGGGCAATCATGGCACTCCACATCGAATGATCCCTCGCAGCGTCAATGATACCTCGCACACTTAGATCTGTTAGTTCTTTCAGTGTCCACATATTTTCTTTGCCTTCCTCTTCCGCATTTCCCAGGCATACAGCTTTGTAATGTAAAGCATTCTATTTCTCCCTTTCTGATGACATGGTCCAGGAATTTAAGTTTCCTCGCATTTAACGTTCTCATTAAAGATCTTTTTTTATGCGTACATTAGAGTACTAAATAAAAAAACAGAAATAATAACAATAACTATAAATAAATAAGCAAAAATATCAAGAACTTGAGATGAAGAGCCCTTGAAACTAAGAGCATAGGTTGTAGGAACAGTTCAGTGTTGGGGTGAGTGAAGTTATCTCATCTGGTTCAGGAGCCTGATGGGTGAGAATTAATAACTGTTCCAGGACTTAGTGGTGTGGGTCTTGAGTGTCCTGTACCTCCTCCATGAAGAGAACATGACTGGTATGGAGCAGGTCCTTGATGTTGGAGCTGCTTTCCTGAGACAGCACTCTTGTAGACGTGCTCAATGGTGAGGAGGGCTTTACCCACAATGGACCACGTTGTTTCTACTACTTTTTGCAGGCTTTTATGTTCAAAGGTATGTGTTCCCAAAATAGGCCATGATGCAGCCAGTCAGTATTGTGTCCACAGCACAGCTATAGAAGTCTGACAATGTTTTAAGATGACACTGAATTTTCACAGACTTCTCAGTCTTTTCAGTATCCTGTCCTGATGCCCAGTATGCCTGCATGCTCACCCTCTGAGCCTAAGAGCCAGAGACCTGACCAGTTCTGCTAGCCCTTAAAAGAACATCCCCCTCGACAGTATCCAAAGACATGTACCTATTAGTCAGGGGAATGGGTACAGGGGACCTTTGCATTGATTGCCTTCTCCTCTTCCTTCCCCATCTATCTGAAGTGTGTACTTTAGCTGTGTCCATATCAGTAACAGTCTCATCTCTGAACCCCTCAGCTTCCCTAATGATACCAAATACCTGCAGGTCCAGCCCCAGTTCCTTGACCTAGTATGCAAGGATGAACTGCCTACAAATGTAGACCATGAGGCTCCCTGAATTCCCACGTCTGGTAGGAGGAGGATTTCACTATCCTGCATTGACTGAAAAACGAAATAAAACTTTACCTGTGCCTTCTCAGTGAAGCCTTTTTAGAAATCTATTTTCATTCCCCAAATCTGAACCACTTACTCCACCCCTTCATCACAAAACCTCTTGAGTCAAAGCCTCTGCTCTCTTCCAGTCCACTGACTCACTGTCACAATGGCCATTCTGCTTGACCCAAACTTCTTGTATTGGCTGCTGTTAATTAGCTCATAACTAATCAACTATTAACTCACAAATTGTAAACGTTGCACTTTTGGAGCCATTTAAATGAAGCTCACCAGCAAGCCTTGGGACCAACCTCCTTTGGACTCTCAGGCTTCCTGCGCCAAGTCCCAGCTTCTGGTAAGTGAAAATCATCCAATTCCTTTCTGCAATTCATCATGAATGATAACTGAGTGCTCCTCTGTGATCTGTATACCCATGGAGACCAGGTTTGCATGAATACTAGAGATGAATTGTAGGACAGACTCATTGAGTTTGAGGAAGTTTGAAAACATAAAGAATGTAAGAGTGAATAACAGAAAACAGTCAGACATTATCACATTTTCTGCATTGAATTAACAGAAATTAACAGATGCAAAAGAAAACAAGATGAATTATACATCAAAACACAGTGAGAGAGATGTTGGGATTGGGCAGGGACAGTTGATGTACTTCCCTGGTGTTAGCTTTCCACCAAGAGTCTGAAATGGATGGATGCTGTGCTGGGAACACATGTATGTCCACAGTGCTTGGTTGTGGTGAAATGATTGTGAGCCGCCTTGGCCAGAGGTTTAGGATGCTCATTCACAGGTGTTTATAGTTACATCAGAAATCATGTAATCTCCATTTAATGTCTGGCTACCCACCATGCAATCAAAGTCCTGTCTTCAGCTTTAACCAACTCTTTATACTCCACACTAGTCCACCAGTCATACAATGACCTCTCTCAGTTCCACCCACCATGTCTGATTTCTTATCTATACATCAAGCAATCAGAACCTCCCCCAATACCACTCTCCAGAGTCCTTCCTGCACCACACCTACTATCTGGTGCCCCACTCACACTTCACCCACCATCCAGTCCTAACCTGCACACCACACAGACATTGACACAATCACAATCACCATCAAGACTTTCACTCTCATCAATGTGACCAATGTCCCACCATTCATTCCAGCAGACCATGGCCCTATCTACACATCACAGTGTCAAAAGCCAGTCAGCCAGAGCCCAATGCCCATCCCAGTGACACACACAGAATACAGACATAACCAGTCTAATGTCAATTCCACCATTAAACCAGATTCAATCCTCCCTTTCTACTTCCTGAAAGGATTCCATTACATTCTGTTTCCCTGGGTCCACTGTATTTGATCTGATGGTACCTTCATATCACTGTTTACAAGATGACCTTCTTTTCTCTAAAACATGGTTTCTCCTCCACTATAGTTGGCCAAACTCTCAACCATGTCTTTTCCACTTACAGCACTCCAACTCTCACTCCATTATCACCTCCCACTCATCAGCAGGTCCTCAAGCGCCCACAATTCATTAATTATTCTCTGTCATTTCCACCACCTCCCAGGTCATATCATAGAAAGATAAATCTTCCCTCCCCTTCCATGAAACAATCGATCAAGATTATTTCCTCCACAGCTGCTCAATTCACTGTTCAGCACTGATAAGCTGTTACTGTGTAATATTTGCTGTCCTTCTCACAAATGTAGGAGATCAAACAACTTCCTTTTTAACTTGTTCCCATCTCAACTCCCAGAGATGCAAAGGCTCCTTTTAGCTGAGACAGTGTTTCATTTGCACATTTCTGAATTACTGTAGTTGATTCCCTGCTCAAGATGTGGCTTCCTCTACACCCGGGAAACCAGAAACCCAGTAACAACTTTCAAAAATTCTTCATTCAGACACATTCCACTTTGTTCTGACATGCATTCAACACCCCACTCTCATCATCCTTACTATGACAACTCAAGATGAAGCTTGAGGAAAGGCATATCTTCCACCTTGGCAGATTACAGCCCCTGGCTCTGAGAGATGTCAAGACAGTCTCAGATAACCAACCATTCCAGTTTGTGACAGAACCGGCCAGGTCCAATGAAGAACATTCACCAACCTATAATATAAATTCTCTATCTCCACAGATGCTGCCCAACCTACCCTTTTCACTCCTATCACCCTTTTCTATGCCCGGCCATGCTCTGGACATTGGCTATTTCACACACCACCACTCCCATCATGTGCTCTATGACCTGCTCATCCAGCTCAAATTGCTCATACACCCTCTATGCCTGCACCATATTCGTCCACCCACAAACACTGCTCAAACCGCTAAGTTTATCCAGCAGACTACTTGTTGCCCCAGATTCCAGCATCTGCAGTATCCCGTGTCTCCTGCTCACCCTCATGTTGATTCCTTGTTTCTTATTTGTGTTCAGCTGATAGTCTGTGTTCGAGTGAACAGTTAGTTGTTGATGGACTGTAGTGTAGACCATGATCTCTCTTTGGGGGCTTTGCTTTTGTTTGTATGGTGGGTGGTGGGAATGCTGACGCTTTATGCTGGAATAAAAGGGGGGGGTGGGGTGGGAGGGTTGATGCTGCTTATGCGTGGGAGGGGCAAGGAACTTTGGGGCTCATGCTTTTTTTTGTCATTCATTCTTCGGGGGATTCTTCTGTTTCGAGGATGTCTGCAGAGAGTAAGAATTTCAGGTTATACGTTGTATATTTTGTGGTCAGGGGAAAAATACACACGCAGGACAACAAATACTTTTCCGGGTCTTAAATTCCTTTATCTGTTTTAGATGTTTTATTGCAGAAAGAGGGTATCAAAATAAAAACGACAAAATAAATTGAAAGTGTCCGCTATTACAAACTCAGTTTAACTTCAGACCACACCCTTGTAACGTATGCAGTATGAAAATAGCTAAAAAATATCCTAAACCAATACAGTAGAGACAAATCTAAAAAAAAATACAATGTTAGAATCCCACCAAGCCTGTACCTTATGCACAACATCAAAAATATGAATAAATACATCTCATCTCAACTAAGAGATATACTTACATTTGGAACACACGTGCTTAACTTCCAAACACATATAGGCTAGAACGTGAATTGAATTTTCCTTGCTCATGCTACATGAACAGAGATTAACACATTCACATTACTCCATTACATTCACATTTGGTCATGAAACAATAAAGAAAAACAAATAAACTTTTACTAGATATTGCCTTGTAATTGAATTACTAAAAAAAAATAACCTGGTAGGCCAGTTAAGGAACTTAGCAATCACACTATCCAGCACTGACCAATTTACTCACTACATTTGTTACTCACGAAAATTTTTCCTCATCAAACCTGGGAAAAGCATTCAAACGTCGTCCTTTCTAGAACATGGCAACTCTTCGTTCTACTCCACCCATGCAAAATGACACCACCGTTTTCTGCATTGGCAGCTATTTGAGCATAACCAAGCTGAAAATATAAGTGCACTTTAACAATTAAAAGATGCATATTCAACCACTACCTGGTTACATTGTCCCCTGCACACGAGTAAGCGTCCTCGATTACTCATTCACTGCAAAAGTACCTTTAACTCTTTAACTGCTTCTCTGAATAGGACTGAACTTAGACTGGCCAGTATCTGTGACACTGCTGCACGACTTATGGAGGCCACATCTGGAAGTGACCTTGGTTTGTGATGTGGGTTAGAGTGCGGTCTAGCATTTACTCCTTTACTCCTGCGGGATGCTGCAACAGGAAGATTAACAACATCTGACCCTGGATCGGCTGTCACAGGCACAATGGTCTCAGTTCCAGAAGTTTTACTGTCAAGACTAGGATCGGGATTCGGTACACCCTGTTCTGACACATCTTTTCCCAATATCACACCATTCTCTGAATCCTCAGAATCTGATTCATGTCCCGGGGAAGGACTACCCTGAATTACAGGAGCTTTCAGTCTCCTCTGAGGAACTGGGGTGGGAACGCTCTCACAGGGCCCGATGTCTACCCCGTTTACCCTCTTGATAGACCCTCCCTCCAAAGGATCAACAGTGTATGTGTTGTCTAGCACCTCTACCACTCTGTACAGTTGATTTCCAAGCATTCTAGATCTTACTACAGCCTACTGGTCTGTTCCAGAAGTAAACTAGTGCATTTACGTCAATCTGGGGACAATGAATTTTATCCTCCTGTCAGGCAATACGTTCTGCTGCCTTCTGTTCAGAGTATTCTTTTGCTCTGGCATGAGCATCACTCAGTCGTTTCTAGTGAACAGCTGACCAGTCATACCTCCTGTTCACAGACTGTCCTTGCCCCAGCAGAGCATCCACTGGCAAGTGGGGATCAACACCAAACAGTAGGTAATAAGGGGAATATCCAGTGGTTGCATGAAGTGTCACATTGTATGCATACACTAACTCGGGTAAATGCTCTGGGCACCTGTGCTTCTTTTCTAGAGGCAATGTACACAACAAATCATGCATCGTCCTGTTGAAACGCTCACACTGAATGTTGCCAGTAGGGTGATGGGGTATAGTACGACTTTTCTTTACCCCGTACAGTTTGCAAAGCTCATTTATGACCTCACTTTTGAAGTTACAGCCCCGGTCAGAATGCAACCTCTCAGGAATCCCATACTTCATAAACCATTCCCTCAAGAGTACCTTTGCTGTGGTATCTGTCTTTTGATCCCGAGTGGGAATGCTTGGGTGAATTTTGTAAAGGTTGGGGTGTTTCGTTACATCAGATCACTTACATCACTAGTACCAGCTTCAAGAGTTCAAATTTGCCTAACCTCACAGCTTTTAAGACCAGCTGTAACCAGTGACGGATTTAGGGCAGTGCCTTGATTGATCAGACTACAGATCACCACGGATCCGTCAAAGTCAGCAAAGTCAGCTGAGATAGGCTCAGGATCCCCTGCAAATGGCTGCCTAGAGAGGGCATCAGCCATAGTATTACTCTGACCTGGATGGTACTTTGTCTCTCCCTGTTGCTGGTATAAAACAGCTCTTAGTCTGTGACTGCTTGCATCAGTCTCCACTATGAAAGGCTGTGTGAAAGGTCTATCATTGAGAAAAACTGCGCTTCCCGCAAAGCATCAAAACTTTCATCAATCTGCGTGAGCGGGAACACATCCACTTCAGTCTTAGGATTCAGTCTCCGATAGTCTACACACAGCCTTAAGCTACCATCAGCCTTCCATACCAACAACACAGGTGAGGTATATGCACTATTGCTCTCCTGAATCACACCGTTCTTCAA
Organism: Mobula birostris; assembly: GCF_030028105.1. Taxonomy (NCBI): domain Eukaryota; kingdom Metazoa; phylum Chordata; class Chondrichthyes; order Myliobatiformes; family Myliobatidae; genus Mobula; species Mobula birostris. The sequence goes on from NC_092379.1 coordinate 19,469,566, forward strand.
CAACTTTGAGATGTGCTCTTTCACTTCACTGTACTGATTGGGCAGAATGCGACAGTACAGCTGTGAAACAGGCTCATCCTCATTAAATGAATCTCATGCTTAATCTCGTTAGTTTACCCAAGGTCTTCATCTTTGAATGCACAGATATCCAGGTACTTAGCCAGTAAAGCTCTTAGCTGAGCTTGTTGTTCTTCACTACCCCCAATGTCGAGTTTGTCAAGAGTTGATTCTAACTTGGGGTTACTATCCTTCTCCTTTACACCAACAGTCACTTGTTCAATGCCAGCTGAGATCCACTGCAATCTTACAGCACCTTCCTGATCGCTATCTATGCATTCTACCTTTGATAGTATACCCAGCTGGATCCTAGGTGAGAGCCATACATCCTCTTGAGAGAGATTTGAAACCTGTACTGGCAGTGTACGGAAACAAGAGTCAATGAGCATGGGAATAAGTTCAAGACCACCCGGTAGAGGGGTGTTATGTAGCTCAAGTACCATCTTATGGTCAGTACCAGCATCTCCAGTGGCTTTCCTAGTCACAATGGTAACCACAGTAGGTATGTGCTCAGTATCTTTTCCCAATACTCGGACTATCACTTTCTTTTCAGTACTGTGCATTTGCACTTTCTGGAAAACATCTCTCCAATCAGAATCCAACTTTCCTTCTAGGGTCATGTCAAATTCAGCGTAGACGAGTTGTCCACATTGGCTTATAATGTTCATACCTGCAATGCATGGGACAGGTTGTTCAGTGTTAACAGAATCCCTGACTACTAGAAAGCCACAACTGGGAATCTTCATGCCCATTGCTTGAACCTCTAGCTCTAGATACCCAAAGTAAGGAATATCAAGACCGTTAGCAGCTGTTAACCTAAGCCAGCCAGCAGTGGACAACATATCCTCATCCTCTCCATTCAAGTATTCTCGAGAGAACTGCTCAGTCATGGTGCTCCCTTGACTACCTGTGCCTAACAGACAATGGGCAGAGACACCCGATATCTTAAGCTCAACAACAGGACATGTTCCTACGGTATGTTGCAACACATGGTCACAGGATGGCTGTACATTATCTGAGTCTGTGCGGTTCCGGCGAATTGCCCGTCTCACAGCAACCTGAGGGGTGGAGGATTCAGGCTCTACATCCTTTGCACTTTGCTTCTGTGGTCAACTATTTGCTACCTGTCCTCCCACCTGACACTTGAAACATATTGGTTGTCCATCCTTTGTGAACCTAGGCTATACCTTAGGTCTAATGCTAGTAGAATGTGCAACACCTCTGGATCACCATCACAGTTCTATGTCCTGGCGTCAGTCCCGAAGTCCCAGCTCGGGCTCAAGGCTCTACCGCAGTCTTGGTGCAATAATATGCTCTCCCTCCGGCTGTCTTGTTCTTCACCACTACTGCATAATGTAGTGTATATTGTTCTGCATACAAAAATCAAAAACCCTCGAAACTGGCTTGGAATTACCCCACTCCTGGTACCAAATTTTGTAGCCTGGAGAAAAATGCACACGCAGGACAACAAATACTTTTTTGGGTCTTAAGTTCCTTTATCTGTTTTAGGTGTTCGGCTGCAGAAAGAGGGTACCAAAATAAAAACGACAAAATAAATTGAAACAGTTCCCACTATTACAAAGTCAGTTTAACTCCAGACCACACCCCTGTAACATATGCAGTACAAAAATAACTGAAACAAAATATATAGAACCAATACTGTAGTGGCAAATATATACAGTATAAAAAAACAAAACAATGTTAGAATCCTACCAGACCTGTACCCTATACACAACATCAAAAATATGAATAAATACATCTCATCTCAACTAAGAGATATACTTACATTTGGTGCACACGTCCTTAACTTCCAAACACAAACAGGCTAGACCTTGAAATGAGTTCTCCTCGCTCACGCTACGTGAACAGAGACTTACACATTCACATTACTCTGTTACATTCATATTCGGTCATGAAACAATAAAGAAAGACAAATAAACTTTTACTGTATATTGCCTTGTAATTGAATTACTAGAACCATAGAACATTAAAGGCCAGAAAACAGCCCTGCTGTGCTGGTCCGATACACGAGGAAGCCAACGAGTTTCACAGCCCTGCCTCTCCCCTTACCCTGCAATGTGTTGTCCCGTTGGCCGCTGATCTCCCCTCCGGTGAGGCCCAGCCTCAGGCTCCTCCACTCACGGACTGCGGACTACCGGACACGAAAGCTGGGCGCTGGCGCCTCCTTTCTCCCGCCGCTCGCGGTTGCGCTGTCGGAGGGATGCGCGCGCTCGACGCCTCGTCACGTGCGCTCACCCGTCAACCAATCGGAGCCTCATTTTCTCGCGCTCTCCTCCCGCGGACCGGAGCCTTTTCCGCGCGCGCGCGCTCGTCCCTCGCCAGTCGCGCGGGCACCGGGAGACTGATCAGCGCTCAAAGCCTCTGACAAGTGCGAGTCGGAGGAGGCCGTATGTCACCTTCTGTCCGTCCCTCCAGTCAGAGCTTTTACCGTATCTCGTGTCCACAACCCCACTCTCTCCCCGAATCACCTCCTGCCGGCTGCCCCGACCTCCGGTGAGAACCTCGACCAGCCCACACTCGGGCGCCGACCATTGAGAATCAAATTCGCTGCTCGAACAGCTCCCGACCCCCCTCTCATCACGTGACGGCCGATCCTCCAATCACAGCTTGTCATTCTTCCCGCCCGCGCTTCGGCTGTTGGGTTTTGAACGCAAAATCCCGCCCCAGGTCATAGAAAAGATCGGTCGGTGTTTGGTTGGTGCTGCAGGGTCTGCGCTGACAGGACAGGCAGTGTCAGTAGTTCTGATATCCACAGATTTTCCAGTTGATTTACCGAAACAAATGCAATAATTCCTCAATGTAGTTGAAAAAAATGTAATGGGTAGCTGTAAATACCCCCCAGGCCATTCCTCAGAGAATTTACATCCACTTCTGCGATACCAGAGACAAGAGGCGCATGTGGCAAGAAACTCAGAGGATTACAGACCACAAGGCTACCCTGTGCGTCAGAGACCAGGATGCTTCACTCGCTGAGAGGCTGAGTGTCTCCTACGCCTGGTTTGATGGGTAGAACAAAGTTCTGACGAGGAAGGCACCCGTCCTCCCTCGGGAGCAGACGCTGCGTCTGGCTGAAGCTGAGATGCGGAAAACCGTGACCAGAGTCAACCCACGCAAAGCTGCGGGGCCCGATAGTATACCAGGTCGGGTTCTGAAAGACTGAGCAGCCCAGCTAACAGTGTTACTGACGGATATATTCAACATCTCTCTGGAACAGCCAATTGTTCCCTCGACCTTTAAGGCGACAACAATCATTCTAGTGTCAATGAAGGCAACAATAACCTGCCTGAATGATTATTGTCCGATGGCATTAACGTCAACCATCATGAAATGCTTTGAGCAGCTGGTCATGGAGCAGATTAAAGCCTTTCTCCCAGCTACATTGGACCCTTTCCAGTTTGCTAAATGCTCAATCGATCCACTGATGATGCAATAGCCTGTGTTGTCCACTCTCTCCTGTCCCACCTGGAAAATGGGATATCATCTGTCAGACTTCTGTTCATAGACTTCAGTTCGGCATTCAATACCATCATACACCAGAAACTGGTGGGGAAACTGTTCTCGCTGGGTTTCCACAACCCAGGGGCGGCACTAAGGTAGTGCTAGCTGGGGCTATAGCCCCAGCAGAAATTGCATATAGCATCACCATAGCACCACCAAGAAATTAACTGCAGCTGCTTTGCTTTCTCTATAGTTTTGAATATAGCTTGTTTCTCCAGTTGATCTAGTGAAACAGCACCCCCAATTACCACAGCACCCACGCAGCAATAAAGTTATAAACTGTCAGATTCACTCTACACTTCTGCTTATTTGTTTGTTGTCAATGTCTCGCCGTTGCTGTCCTCAGATCTGTTAAGCTGCTCTAAGATCACTTAAGGTGGTAATGTCACTCACTCTCACGCGAGAGATTGGTAGTATACATCCAGGCGCAGATCCGTGGTCTCGCGAGACTAACGGATGCCACACACACACATTGTGCTTTTACAAGCGAGCGTGGGCCTGACACGTGCATTATTTTGGCCGGTGTGAAAAATGGATCGATTTTTAGTCAGAAAACGACCTTATCCAGAGGAATCAGTGGTGTCTCAGAAAACGACCTTATCCAGAGGAATCAGTGGTGTCTCAGCCTGAGCATGTCTTAATTGAAAGTGACATGCAGAAAGAAATAAGTGGGGATGAGGGCAACAGCATTTCATCAAAGGAGTGTGAGGGTGAAGTAGAGGAACAAGAAATGGAGTGGGATTCGCAAGAGAACATGGATGAAGCTGCTCTTAGTGCGAGTGGGAATACTGTTAGCGATGTTAGCCAGCAGCCTGAGGAAGGACCCCTTTGGCCAGCATTGAAAAAGTACCCTTCGCAACAGTTTGGCAATCAGCAAAGGAGTTTTATTCGTGGCTGGTTTGACCTGTACTCCTGCCTGGAATATTCAATCAAAAGATGCTACATTCTGCTTCGCATGCAGGCATTTCCTCTGTGGAGGACATGGTTTCCATTCTGAGTCTACCTTCACTGTCACTGGTTACCGCAACTGGCGGAAAGCTACAACAGCTTTCAAAATCCACCATGTAAGTGTTGCTCATAAGTTTGCTATGGAGGCATGGGCCGAATTCAGATTGAGAAAATAAGACGGGTCAAGATTGGGAAATATGCTTGATAAAGGACTTGCAAAGATTGTCCAAGAAAATCGTGAGTATATGAGAGCAGTGGTTGAGTCTCTACGCTATACTGCGTGCCAAGGCATTGCCCAGTGAGGACACCGGGAGAATGATGGATCTGGCAATAGGGGAAACTTTGTTGAGTTGCTCAGTGTAATTGGGAAGTTTGATAAGACTGTAGCTAAAAAAATAGAGGACAATCCTGGAAATGCAAAAAACACCCATCACGATATCCAAAATGAAATTATGGGTATTATGGCAGATACGGTCAGACGTCAAATAAGTGCAGAAATCAAGGAGGCTGGGCATTTTACCATATGGTGGATGAAAGTAAAGACTTGAGTAAAAAGGAGCAAATATCAGTGCTGGTGCGGTATTTGAATAAGGAAACAATGCTTGAAGAATTCTTGCACTTCACTCCAGCAGAAGGGTTGGACGCAGAGTCGCTTCTTAAAAGCATTGACCAGACACTTGCCCAGTGTGTTATTGATAAGAACGCGCGTATAGGTCAGTGTTATGACGGGGCGGCAGTGATGTCCGGGTGCAATAACGGGGTACAAGAGAGATTCAGGAAAGAGGTCCCACAGGCATTATATATACACTGCCATGCTCACAGACTTAACCTTGTTTTAGTGGATGTTGTGAGCAATGTACAACAAGCAGGAAGGGTGAGTTTTTTGAAACTGTGCAGCTGCTTTACAACTTCTTTTCAAACTCTGTTGCCCACGATCTTTTCATGAAGAAACACAGAGAACTGGAATCAACTGCACAGCCCATGGAGTTGAAGAAATTGTCAGATACACACAGGGCATGGCAGTATACAGCTTTGTGGGCTATAAGGAAATCACTGCCTGCCATTCTAGCTACACTACAGGATATTATGGGTCAACCAAATGCACGGAGGAAAACGGAGGCCAGAGCTGTAAATGGACTGATTGACGAGCAGTTTGCTTTACTTCTTGCTCTGTTTGAGGATTTATTCCGAGTCACCAAGTTCATGTCAGGCCAGCTACAATCTCCCAGTTTGGAGCTTTCATCCGCTGTGGACTTGGCTCAGTCTGTTATCGATGCACTCACAGCAAAATGGGGAGAGGAATCATGGAGTGAAGTTCAGACAAGAGCTAGGGACCTGTGTGTCAAGGCAGGTATACAGAGCAGACCACATGAAAGGAGACAGGCCCAGCCACCCCGCCGCCTACATGATTTTGTTGTTGAGGCCCAAACTAAATGCACACCTGTCACATCCTCTGATGACCTTCGCAACCACTGTTTCTATCGGGTTATAGACAGACTTCTGACTGAAATGAAAAGACGGTTCTCAGTTGAGACTGGGAGTGTTCTCACTGGAGTTTCAGCATTGAGTCCCAAACACGAGTTCTTCCTTGACAAGAATTGTCTTTGGCCAATGGCCCAATACTGTGGAGTAACTGAAGTGAACCTGACTGCAGAGCTACATCAGGTTTGGTGTCTGCTGGAAGCAAAACAAAAGTAAGGACAGACGGTGAATGACACAGTGGAATTTCTAGCTCTAATTAGACCCTACTGCGATGCATTTATAGATTTATACAAACTAATCTGCATATCACTGACTCTGCCTGTTACATCTGCCTCACATGAACGGAGTTTCTCTTGCCTCAGACGCCTCAAAAACTACTTAAGGAATAGAAGCGGCGATGCTCGGAACAGCAACTTGGCCCTATTGGCCATAAACAGCCTGAGGACCAAAGCACTTGACATCCAGAAAATCATTGATGCTTTTGCCACCAATCACAACGGACGGATTATGCTTCTCTGAAAACATTAATGGTGAGTGCAGTTGATTTTTAAAAAATTTGGGCCAAGACTAATGCTGATTATTATTATTATTTTGTGGTGGATACCCCAAAGTCCTTATGTTTCCTGCAAATCCTAAAATATTACATTTACTGCTATTAAGCCTACTGGTTTTGCTTAAACTTCCAAGCGGTGATTCTGTTGATTTTTGTTTTAAATTCAGTAGCCAAATTAATTGAGGTATTGCATGGTCAGAGTACGATTTGTCCAACTCCTGATAAAGCCTTGCATCTGTTGTTTGCCTTATTTGACTTTAATAATGATGTATCTTTTGACATTGCTGTCTATGTAATGCAAATAGCAGTGGGTTCGTTTTGTGTTTTTCAGTTGAAAAGCATGCATTTGACGCCGATTGCGGGATTGGTGCGTGATTCACGTTGTCCACTGTTGCTCGGATGCTCTGCTTTTTTTTTGTTTATGCTCCATATAGCCCAGGTTGTCTCTGATGCTGTTGACACTGTAACAGTTCACTTCTATATTAGATCTATCAATTGCTGTTGCTTGTGAATCAACAGAGGCATTTATAGTAGGCACATAATGCTTGAAACTGACTTTTTAATGCCATACGTCTGGCCTTGCGAATACATATTACCATACAGTGCATCCCTCAGCACCATCACTGAATAATTCAGCCCCTCCGTAGCATCAGCAAGAAAAAATCTCTGGCGCTGCCACTGCCACAGTCCCTCAGCAAGTGGAAACTGGGCTTCTTAACAGTAAGGCCACAGTCAGTCCGTGTGGGCAGCAACATCTCTAGTTCCATTGTGCTGAGCACTGGCACTTCCCAAGGATGTGTGTTCATCCCACCGCTGGCGCAGGATCCAGCTCACCTGGGTCATCAAGTTTATGGATGATACAACAGTGGTTGGCCTCATCAAGAACGATGACAAGACCGAATATAGAGAGGAAGTGGAGCGGCTGGTGGATTGGTGTGAGAAGAACAACCTAAGCCTGAACGTGGAGAAGACATTGTGGACTTCAGGAAGGTGCAGACAAACCATCCCCCTCCCGAATACATGGCTGCTCCGTAGAGAGTGTTATGTGCACCAAGTTCCTGGAAGTTGACATCATGGATGACCTCACCTGGTCCCTTAATATCACTTCCCTGAGCAAGAATGCATAGCAGTGTCTCCAATTCCTAAGCAGATTGAAGCAACCAGGCTCCTCCACGTCTTAACTGATCTACAGGCGTACCATCGAGAGCGTCCTGACAAATTGCACCTGATATGGGAGTAGTCGAGCATCGGACAGGAATTCCCTACAAAAGACTCTGTGACAAAGGCTGAGAGGATCAAAGGGGTCTCCCGACCATCCATCGGGGGAATTTATCAGGATCTCTGCATACGCAGAGCCCTAAGTATTATTAATGATCCCACTCATCCATCCAGTATATTCCTTGACCTTCTACCATCAGGCAGGAGACGACGATGCATAAAAACAAGAACGGTCAGGATTTGTAAGAGCTTTCTCCCCCAGGCCATTCAGCTTCTGAGCTCCCTGTCGCATTGAATTCGAAGTGTCACTAGTTAATCTGTTCCAGTACAATATTTAATATTAATGCAATTTAGTTTGTTATTTATGTGTGATTCATCTGTAGATTTGATCCTTACCTTCATAAATCATCGCGTGTTATGTGCACTACTGTGATTTACACCCTGGTTCAGAGAAACGTTGTCCCATTTCAATATACATTATATGGTTATATACGATATATACATGTATATAGTTAAATGACAATAAACTTGATGCGACTTGATGAAGTGAAGTTGAGTCGCTGGAATGTGAGAACCCATGGAATCTCCAACAGCGAAAGATATGGGTGTCCCAATGTTGTTTTAGTCTCGAACACAGACATTGATGTTGCCACCCTAGTGAGGGGTTCAGGAGAAAGTCAGCTGAAGGAACAAGGTAACAGGTACACATTATGGAAGGGACATCTGGAAGGAAAACCTCTTCTACCTGGGTTTGGATTAGCTGTGAAAAATGAGATGTCTGTCCCAGTGGTGTCAATCATGTTGAAAGGCAGCGAATACAGAAACAACAGCATCTCGGGAACTCCAAGGAACTGCAAAGTGATACTGACTCAACAGAGACCTCTAGTGGCTTAAGTGATGATGGCAGTAATGAGGTAATTGGCCTGGCAGCCATGTCAGGACTTGCCCCAATAAAAACGAAGAGAGTGAAAGCACACAAGACTGATTGATGGTGAGTATGAAAGGAAACAGGAGGTCTGTCATTAACCAGCAGATCCAGAAAAAACTGATGAATGATCCAGGGAACTTCTTGGGCTAAACTTCAATAAATTAAGAGTATATACAAATTGTATCCATATGTGGGCATTTAAATTTTAGTTACTATGCTAACAACTTAGCAAATAAACAATTTGACATCATTTAGGAGAGGATAAGCAGAATTTACCAGCCAGTTGGGAAACAATTAAGGCGTGGTTGGAGGGACAAACCCCAAACCAGCTTGACTGGAAGACCATGAGACCATAAGACAAAGGAGCAGAAGTCGGCCATTCGGCCCATCAACTCTGCTCCGCCATTCTATCATGAGCTGATCCAATCGCCCATTTAGTCCCACTCCCCTGCCTTCTCATCATAACCTTTGATGCCCTGGCTACTCAGATACCTATCAATCTCTGCCTTAAATACACCCAATGACTTGACCTCCAGTGCCACCCGTGGCAACAAATTCCACAGATACACCACCCTTTGGCTGAAAAAATTTCTTCACTTCTCTGTTCTGAATGGGCGCCCTTCAATCTTTAAGTCATGCCCTCTCGTACTAGACTCCCCCACCATGGGAAACAACTTTGCCACATCCACTCTGTCCATGCCTTTTAACATTGGAAATGTTTCTATGAAGTCCCCCCTCATTCTTCTAAACTCCAAGGAGTACAGTCCAAGAGTGATCAAACGTTCCTCGTTTGTTGACCCTCTCATTCCCGGAATCATTCTAGTGAATATTCTCTGAACCCTCTCCTCAGCACATCCTTTCTTAAATATGGAGCCCAAAACTGCCCACAGTACTCCAAGTGAGGTCTTACCAGTGCCTTATAGAGCCTCAACATCACATCCCTGCTCCTATACTCTGTTCCTCTAGAAATGAATGCCAACATTGCATTCGCCTTCTTCACCACCGACTCAACCTGGAGGTTAACCTTAAGGGTATCCTGCATGAGTACTCCCAAGGCCCATTGCATCTCAGAACTTTGAATTCTCTCCCCATTTATGCCAAAGTGCATAACCATACACTTTCCAACATTATATTTCATTTGCTACTTCTTTGCCCATTCTCCCAATCTATCAAAGTCTCTCTGCAGACTCTATGTTTCCTCAGCACTACCGGCCCCTCCACCTGTCTTTGTATCATCAGCAAACTTAGCCACAAAGCCATCTATTCCATAATCCAAACCGTAAGAAGCGGCCCCAACCATGGAAACCATGCTGAGTATGGCCTATTTTGTCATGTGACCCCAAGTACCCTGAGATCTCATCTGCGATAATCAAATCCAACATCTTCCCGACCACTGAGGTCAAACTAACTGGCCTATAATTTCCATTCTTCTGCCTCTCTCCCTTCTTGAATAGTGCAGTGACATATGCGACATATGCAATTTTTCAGTCTTCCATTCCAGACTCTCGTGATTCTTGAAAGGTCATTGCTAATGCCACTACAAACTCTTCAGCCACCTTTTTCTGAAACCTGGGGTGTACACCATCTGGTCCTGGTGACTTATCTACCTTCAGACCTTTCAGTTTCTCAAGCATCTTCTCTCTAGTATTGATAGCTTCAAACACTTCATGACCCCGGATTCATGGAACTGCTAGTGTCTTCATCAGTGAAGATTGACGCAAAGTATTTGTTCAGTTCATCTGCTATTTCCTTATCTCCATTACTACCTTGCCAGCATCTTTTTCCAGCGGTTCAATATACACTCTTGCCTCTCTTTTACATTTTATGTATCTGATGAAACTTTTTATATCCTCTTTAATATTATTGGCTAGCTTACTTTTGTATTCATCTTAACCATCTTTCTGACATGTCTAGTTGCCCTCTATTGATTTGTAAAACCTTCCCAATCCTCGAACTTCTCACCAATTTTTGCTCAATTATATGCTCTCTCTTTGGCTTTTATTTTGGCTTTGACTTCACTTGTTCGCCATGGTTGCATCATCTTGCCTTTAGAATACTTCTTCCTCTTCGGGATGTATATATCCTGTGCCTTCTGAATTGCTCCCAGAAATTCCAGCTGTTGCTGCTCTGTCGTAATCCCTACCAGTGTTCTTTTCCAATCAATTCTGGCAATCAACTCCTCTATCATGCCACTGTAATTTCCTTTACTCCACTGTAATACTGATACATCTGACTTTACCTTCTCCTTCTCAAATTTCAGGTTGAATTTGATCATATTATGATCGTTTTCCCTAAAGGGTTCTTCTATCTTCAGCTCTCTGATCAATCCAGTTCATTGCACAACAGCCAGCCTGCCCTCAATGATATTGGACCTCCTCGGGTTCAGGTGTAACCTGTCCCTTTTGTAGAGGTCATACCTTCACCAGAAGAGATCCCAATGACCCATAAATCTGAACCCTTGCCCCCTGCATCAGTTCAGGACCTCCACAGAACCTCCTCACCTTGTCTACCCATGTCATTGATGCCAATATGTACCAAGATTGTAACTAGAGTCCTTGATGATGATGGTTTGGACTCAGATGCTGGGATATGCGAAGCAAAGTTCGAGACACGGTATCAAACTAGATCTGAGCACAGAACAAATGCTGGACGATATCACAAGTAGGGTTATGATTGAGCACCAAATCTCTGTTCAGCTGTTCCTTAAATACTCAATGCTTGGCACCCAAACCATGATTACCAATTAGCAGGACTATCTTGATCCCTGAAAGAGGCCAAGTCAGCTACTCGTACTCTGCAGAGTTAGATCATCTAAATCCCGGAAACTGGTGTGGATGGGAGCTTTTTATAATAGGAACCCCTGGCTGATTCCTCAATTCATGTGGGTACTTGCAGCTCGGAGAAGCGGGGATGATAATCATGGATGAGGGCCGGTTCTAAAATCAGGCACTCAGTAACTGGGTGGTGGCGGGGCTGATGGTGGTGGTGCTCAGGGGCTGATGCAGACAGGCTTTAATTTAAAGGTGTGGAAGGTGGGATTGATCTTTAGGGTCTCAGGGAGCTGCAAGGTATAAGCCACTGGGTTTACTTTCCTCAGGACTTTGAAGGTTCCCATGATCTTGGGTGGCACCCAGATTCCACCCCACCCAGAGATGCAAATCATGAGAGGACAGCCAGTCCCGGTGCTCAGGCTGTAAAGTGGGTCCTTATCTTATCTTTTGTTTCACCTTGGTTTCCACCCTCGGGGTAGAGGCCAGCAAAATTTCTCTTGCGCTATTCCATCTCTGTTTGCAGCATTGGATGAAATCTTCAGCTGCAGAGATCCCAACCTCGGCCTACTGTTCCAGAAAAAGAGGCGGAGGATAGCCAGACTGATATCCCATGTGCTGAATGCTGTAAGGTGTTCTGAGTGACCTCTGCCCACATCAATGGTCACAACACTCATCAGGTCTTTCCGAGGCCAGGCATCTTGGGTCAGTTCTTGTTTGGTCAGCTCGGTCTGACCATTGGATTGGAGTGAAACCCAGAGGAAAGGCTTACTGTTGCCCCTATCAGTTTACAGAATGCCCTCCAGAGATTTGATGTGAATTGTGGACCACGATCCAAGACAATGTCCACCGGGAATCTGTAGATCCTGAAGACTTGGTCCAGGACAATTTCATCCATCTCCACTGCAGATGGTAGCTTCTCCAAAGTAATGGACTTGCAGGCTTTCGAGAACCAATTGACAATTACGATGATGACTGACTTCCCCCTGGATGGTGGGAGACCCATGACAAGGTCCATGGAGATGTGTGTCCAGTGTCTTTCTGGAACAGGTAGTGGGTGGAGGAGCCCTTGATGTGTGGGTCTGCTCAATGAATATCCCCATTGGAGTACCTGGGACCAGACAGAATGTGGGACAAACAGCTGACCCAGAAGGTCATTCTCAGAAATTCCCCCCTGTGCTTTGGCCTATTGAACAAGAGTGTTGATTCCCCAATGAATTGGTTCTGCTACTCTGGCTTGTGGTAAAATGGTGGTAGGCTGCTCCTCTCGTTTGGTTCATCAAAATGACAGGACTGGGCATCTGGCTTCTGGTTCTTTGACTCTGGTCGATTGGTCAGGATGAATTCAAAGCAGTTAAAGAACAAACACCACCTGGCCTGCCTCGAATTCAACCTCTTGTCCTCCTGAATATAAGCCAGGTTTTTGTGGTCAGTCCAATTGATAAAAAGGTTCATGGTCCCCTTGAGCCAGTGACTCTATTCCTCCAAAGCTAACTTAACTGCAAGGAGCTCCTGATTCCCATTGTCATAGTTCCTCTCTGCCGGAGACAGCCACCCAGAGAAGAGTACACATGGTGCAGTTGACCATCCAAAGGTGATCGTTAAGACAAGATGGCACGCACTCCGATGTCTGAGGTGTCCACCTCCAAGATGACAGCAATGTCCGGGTTAGGAGACACCAAGGTGGAAGCTGTTGTGTGCCACTGTTTGAGCTCATCAAAACCAGCCTCTGCCTCAGCAGTCCTGACTTAAGGGTCTGTGGAATTTTTAATTAGTGACATCATCAGAGCTGCCACTGAGCTGAAGTTCCTGATGAACTTCCAGTAGAAGTTTGCAAACCCCAGGAATCTTTGGACATGTTTGATTCTAGATGGTGGTTGCCAGTCTCTGACAGCCTGAGTCTTGGTAGGGTCCATCTTGAGATTGCCATTGGAGATGATGAGCCCCAGAAATGAAACAGTCATCATGTGCAACTTGGATTCTCCAACTTGAAGACTCTTTAACATCCCTGACATGGACAAAATTCTCCTCCATGAACTTCGTGAAGATAAGGATATCATACGAGTAGACGACAGCATACTTATGTAGGGTATCATGGAGCATGTTGTTTATAAAGGCCTGGAAAATAGCTGGAGCATTCACAAGGCTGAAGGGCATAACCAGGTACTCGTAGTGCCCCATCAGTGTATTGAATGCAGTCCTCCACTCATCGCATCACTTATATGGACCAGACTGTATGTGATCCGTAGGTCTAGTTTAGAGAATACTCTTGTTCCTTGGAGCATCTCGAAAGCTATATTAATGAGTGGTAGGGCTTAACGAATTTTGGCCATTCGGAAATTTAATCCCCTATAATCAATGCACAGCTGCAGGGTCCTATCCTTCTTTTGTATGAAGAAACCTGCGCTGGGGGTTGAAGTGAGGTGGAGGGCAGAATGAAGCCTTTGGTAAGAGCCTCCTCAACATACTGTTCCATTATGCTTTGCTCTGGGCCCGAGAACGCATACAATCAACCCCACGGGGGACAAGTACCGGACAACAGATCTATCAGATAGTCGTATGGTCAGTGCACTGGAAGAGTTGAGGCCTTTTCCTTGCTTAAGACCTCCTTGAAGTTCTTGTAGACTGAAGGAGTTTCAACCTGTTTGTGTGTTCCTATCTCCTCCGGATCTTCCTTCGAGGATGACCGCTGAAGCTTATTTGGGGGCAGGAGTGATTCCGAAGACCTCAGAGTGCACTCTCTCAGCTCACAAAGCTCACTCATGGAAGTGGGGCAAATCAGAGTCCAAATCCTTGTCTGCATTCTCAGATGATGACAGCGAGGCATTATAGAGAGTTATTTCCCCCTGGAAATAGGCTTCAAGGTTCGGTGTAGAGGAGTCTTTTCCCTTCCTTGAGAACTGACAGCTGGATTCCTTAAGCTTGGCTAGCTTACTTTCGTATTCCATCTTCTGCTTCTCTTTTTAATTGCCTTCCGGTGGTTTTTAAAATCTTCCCATTCTAACTTCCCCCTGATTTTTGCTCTATTATATTAACTTCCTTCCACAGATATTGGGTTCAGAAGTCCATAGTTCCCAGCATTTTATTTTTAGCTTTAAGTTCCTCAGGGTCAATATCGCAAATGACCTGACTTGGTCCAACCAAGCAGAGTTCACTGCCAAGAAGGCCCACCAGTGCCTTTACTTCCTGAGAAAACTAAAGAAATTTGGCCTGGCCCCTAAAACCCTCACTAATTTTTATAGATGCACCATAGAAAGCATTCTTCTAGGGTGCATCACAACCTGGCATGGAAGTTGTCCTGTCCAAGACCGAAAGAAGCTGCGGAAGATCGTGAACATGGCGCAGCACATCACACAAACCAATCTTCCGTCCTTGGACTCACTTTACACCGCACGCTGTTGGAGCAGTGCTGCCAGAATAATCAAGGACACGACCCACCCAGCCAACACACTTTTTGTCCCTCTTCCCTCCGGGAGAAGGCTCAGGAGCTTGAAGACTCGTACGGCCAGATTTGGGAACAGCTTCTTTCCAACTGTGATAAGACTGCTGAATGGATCCTGACCCAGATCTGGACCGTACCCTCCAAATATCCAGACCTGCATTTCAGTTTTTTTGCACTACCTTACTTTCCATTGTTCTATTTTCTATTTATGATTTATAATTTAAATTTTTATATTTACTCATTTTTACTATTTTAAATACTTTTAATATTTAATATTTGTAATCCAGGGAACGGGAAGCACAGAATCAAATATCGCTGTGATGATTGTACATTCTAGTATCAATTGTTTGGCGACAATAAAGTATAAAGTATTTGCAGCCCTTCTTAAATTAAGGGGCAAAATTATCCGTACATATCACGTCTGTCCCAGAAAGCATGTGAAAGGTCCAGAGAACTGAATTCCTGCACCCTGTGCAAGGTTTCAGCAATGTACGATATGTTCAATTTTTAGCTCACCAGGACATAGCTCTGGGAATAATCCAAAGATTACCACTTAAATTATAGCCCTATAACTCCTGCCCTCAAACTTCTGCCCTGAAACTCGACCCCTGAAACTCCTGCCTTGAAACTCGACCCCTGAAACTTCTACCCTGAATCTCATGCCCTGAAACCCCTGTCATGAAACTCCTGCCCTGAAACTCGACCCGTGAAACATTTTAACTCTTTTCTAACTCCCTTTATTCACTCCGCAGCAGCACATCCATTTTTCTGCCTATTGTCATTTGAACCAATGTGTGCAACCACTTCTGTCTGCTCACCCTCCTCGCTGAGAATGTTCTGCAATCGCTCAGAGTCATCCTCATCTGAATTATACTCTATTTGTAATTCCTCAGCCCACCTACCCAGCTGATCAAGATCCTACTGTAATAGTTGCTAATCTTCTTCCCTCCCTACAATACCATCTATTTTAGTGTCACCTGTCATCTAATACTCGGGAACATGGGATTGATTCCCATCAATGAGAGGACTCCTTCATCCAGGTATCAGCAGTCATTTGGATAAATCCCCAGGATAAGATTCAAAGGAACAATTCTCAGTCCGTCTCTGTAGGAATACCCCCTAATTCTGTGTTGTGTGAAAATATAATTGGATCAGTTTTTGGAGACTCACACATTCACATAATGGAGGAGATTTCTCGTGCCAAAATACAGGTTGCAGAGCAAGAAGTGAAGTTCTTTGCCACGATATGGACATTTGTCCACTTGCCTGGCCTTAGAGATGGCAGAGACTCCTTCCTTTCCCCTTCTCTCCCTCTTACTCTGTGATCTCTCCCTCCTTGCCCTTCCTTGCTTAGCTCTCTCTCTACCTGTCCTTTCTCTCCTTCCAGCTTCCCTGTGCTCATTTTGGACTGTTAGAATTACAATTTGCTGTTTCATTTCTCCCCCCGCCCCACCCCAAAGTTCATGGAGTCAGAAGCTGGCTCTGACAAGCTGCCTGCACTTTGTGCAAACAGACTGTCGGAGCCATTAGCTGAGAGAGAGAGAGAGAGAGAGAGAGAGAGAGAGTAGCAGAGACACAAACAGGAAGCAGAAGGCAAAGCTGTTACTGTGAGCAATGGAGGATGTAAAATATACTGGAGGACTGGCAGCATGTGCTCATGGAGGGAAAGGAGAGGCCAGGCCTGTGTCAGGAATCGACACTTCTGGAAGGGAGCAGACTTCAGTGGCAAGGTAAGGTCCTCAGTTGTTGCACATCCTGGATTTGCAGATGGCTGAAATGTCAATGAAATTAATTCACTATTTTACTGTTTATTATTTAACATAGTTATGTTGTGATATTGTATTGAGTTGTTTCCATGGAAATTCCATTGATAATTGTTTCTAATTGTATAAAACTGCATGTGATAGAATTCCCCCAGATATGGCATTGGGAATGACTCTGTCAATAATTGTGTTGGTCAGTGCTGCTTACACATGCACTCCAGGTTATGGGCACAGGCGATCGCCTCCAATACGTGATTTTGGGTGCAGTCTTTAAAATCTGATCTGTATATATTTTCCCATATGACTGAACGTGGTGCATTCCCTGAGGTGTGGAGTTGGGAATCTGATTCTTGGATTCTTCCAAATAACGGATTTTAATTTTTTTTTCACACATGGGAATCACAACCTTTCCGAAGATCAATCACAATTGATTCAATTCAATTTACCACTATTTCTGGTCCTGTGAAGGGGTATTTTTCCCATTGTCTGGTCTTTCATAGTTTTCCCCAAAGTCTATTTCTAGGGTATATTCCTTCAATATCTGGTCCTGTGTTCCTTGGACTTACTCTGCTCAAATCAGCTGCTGGTGTCCGTTGTATTCTATTCTATTCTTGGTTTGCATTAATCTAGTACCTGTTTATGTTTTCTACTGGTGTGTTTTACCACAGTATCTGGTGTATTTTCCTGCATTGGAATATTTTCTCAAAATGATCTCTTGCTGACATCACCTTAAAACATTTACATGGTCGATATCCAGTTCTGTGTCACCTGTACTTGTACCAACACCTCCACACTCTCTGATGGGGGATGCTGCAGGATGCATAAAGTTTCCTTCAGCTAAACACTGGGAAGACCAAAAGGTTTGGTCCCCACAGTGATTTCTGTTCCAGGGCATTGATGCTGTTAAGTGCCTTTTCAGTGACCTGAGAACAAAAATTGAGAGTGAATTTGCTCACTTTACACCGCACACTGTCGGAGCAGTGCTGCCAGGATAATCAAGGACACGACCCACCCAGCCAACACACTTTTCGTCCCTCTTCCCTCCGGGAGAAGGCTCAGGAGCTTGAAGACTCGTACGGCCAGATTTGGGAACAACTGTGATAAGACTGCTGAACGGATCCTGACCCAGATCTGGCCGTACCCTCCAAATATCCGGACCTGCCTCTCGTTTTTTTTGCACGACCTTACTTTCCATTTTTCTATTTTCTATTTATGATTTATAATTTAAATTTTTAATATTTACTAATTTTTAATATTTTTAATATTTAAAATCCAGGGAGTGGTAAGTGCAGAATCAAATATCGCTGTGATGATTGTATGTTCTAGTACCAATTGTTTGGCGACGATAAAGTATAAAGTATAAGTAGTACAGAGGGACAGAGGTGCTGCCTTTCAGCTGAGACATTGAAGGGAGATTGTGTGTGCAATGGAGAAGCTCCTGTACCCACAGCTTTATGGGACGTGGAGTGTGGAGATTAGGATAATGTGTTGAAATTTGGGATTGGGACACTCATTGTGAAACATTCCATCAATATCTGGCTCTGGGATGCTCTGAGAAACTCTTCCAATGAGCCTCTGTGTTTTCCTGAATATCTTTCTCGGGGTGCAGCACCCCAGTATTCCCACTGTGGGAAATCCATTATGAACATGAGCAGTACGTGTTGGACTATACTCTTATAAAACAGGCTGGAAATCTCTCCGATATTTGTCCCGGGATGCATTACCCACTTGTTGTACTTGGAGGCAGGTGAAGTCACTGCAGTGATGAAGGAACTAAGGTGGGCTGAATGGCTTCCCTCAGTTTTATCAAATCCAGTCACTTAATTTTCTCATTTTCTTTGTTTTCAATTAATACAATTTCAAATCATGACATAAACTCCAATGGAAAATGGAAAGAAAAGCTATAGGCAATGTTTTCCACAACTTTTAATTTATAAAATTTGGCAGAGCAAGATACGAAATGCACCCTCCACCACACTCCCCATCCCCATGTCACCTTCAAGCTCCATAACAATCATACCCACTTCCTCACCTCCCTCTTCTCCTTCACTGACCACACCCCCATTCCCCTGTTCCCCATTCCCAAGCCTTAACCCTGCCTTCCTCTCCCCTCCTGTATACCCCCTCCAGTGTCACATATCCTGCCATTTTCCCAATGTATCATCCATTGCTGTCCCTCCGCCCACTGAACCGGCTCTGTGCCCCCATTTCCCATCTGTCATCCCCGGTACATTTAGAGGTTTATTTTCTGAAATGAGCAGTTGCAGTGCAGTAGCCTCGGATTACCGAGTGAATGAGATGGAGACTCCATTTCCAAACATCGCAGCCACACGGGGATCTCTTGACTGAATGTGGGGCGTGCGTCTGCTGGTCACTGCTGAACCTGAAATATAGACAGGAGAGTATGATATTGTGTGTGACAAGGTGCAGCACAGACATTAACCTGTGAGGACAGGTGAACTAAATAACAGACGGTCTGTCCTCATTCAAGGAGATGGAGCCCCATGAAGAGGTGTCTGTCAGTATTCTCCGAGGTCACTCCAAAACAAAAATCTGAGTATCAGTTCAGAACTTTAGGGTGATCCATAGTTTGGCTAATGTTTTAGGTCCTGAGTAAGACCATAAAATAAGATATAGGGGCAGAATTAGGCCATTTGGCCCATTAAGTCTGTTCCAGTATTTCATCGTGGCTGATCCAATTTCCCTCTCAGCCCCAATCATGTGCCTTTTCCCAGTATCCCTTCATGCCCTGACTAATCAAGAATCTTCCATCCTCTTCCTTAAATGTACCCAATGACTTGGGCACTACAGTTGCCTGTGGCAACAAAGTACACAGATTCTCCACTCTCTGGCTGAAGAAATCCCTGCTCATCTCTGTTCTAAATGGACGACCCTCTATTCTGAGGCTGTGTGCTCTGGTCTTAGACTCCCCCACCAGAGGAAACATAGGAAACATCCTCTCCATATCCATTCTATCGATGCCTTTTATCATTTGGTAGGTTTCAATGAGATCCCTACCTCATTCTTCTGAATTACAGTGAATACAGGCCCACAGCCACTAAACACTTCTCATATGATAAGCCTTTCAATCCCGGAAACATTTTTGTGAGCCTCCTTTGAAACTTCTTCAATATCAGCACATCCTTTCTCAGACAAGGTGCCCAGAACTGCTCACCATACTCCAAATGAGGCCTCACCAGTGCCTTGTAAATCCCCAACATTACCCAACATTTTATATTTTTGTGTCAGTCTTCATGGTGGAGTACACATCAAACATCCCAAAGAGAGATGTTATGGTGCAATAGGAGGTATAGACCTCAACACAATAGCTATCACTAATGAGGTAGTGCTGAGTAAACTTGTGGGCCTGAAGATCCCTGATGGAATGCATCCCAGGGTACTGAAAAATATGGCAGAAGTTATAGTAGAGGCTTTGGTGATGACTTACCAAAATTATGTGGACTCTGAGCAGGTCCCCACGGATTGGAAGATGGCAAATGTCATGCTACACTTCAAAAAAAGATGTAGGCAAAAGACAGCTAACTATAGGCCAGTTAGTTTAACATCTGTAGCTGGGAAAATGCTTAAAGCTATCATTAAAGAAGAAATAGTGAGGTTTCTTGAAAGAAGTGGATCCATCAGGCAGACACAGCATGGATTCAGCAAAGGCAGGTCCTGTTTGACAAATTTAATGGAGCTTTTTGAGGATATAACGAGTGCAGTGGATGGGGGGAACAGATGAAATTTATTTACTTGGATTTTCAGAAGTGCCACAAAACAGACTTATCCATAAGATAAGGATGCACAGAGTTGGGGGTGATGTATCAGCATGGATAGAGGATTGTTTAACTAATAGAAAGCAGAAAGTTGGGATACGTGGGTGTTACTCTGGTTGGCAGTCAGTGGTGAGCGGTGTGCCGCATGGGTCGGTGTTGGGCCTGCAACTGTTCACGATATACATTAACGATCTGGAAGAGGGGAGTGAATGTAGTGTATCTAATTTTGCTGATGATACTAAATTGACTGGAAAAACAAATTGTGCAGAAGATACGGAGAGTCTGCAGAGAGATATAGATAGATTCAGTGAGTGGGCAAAGGTCCAGCAGATGGAATTCAATGTTGGTAAATATGAGCTCATTCACTGTGCAGAGGGACTTGGGAGTGCTTGTGTGTGAATCACAAAAGATTAGTTTGCAGGTGCAGCAGGCTATCACAAAGGCAAATGGAATGTTGGCCTACATTGCTTGAGGGATTAAATTTGAGAGCAGAGAGGTTATGCTGCAACTGTACAGGGTACTGGTGAGACTGCACCTGGAGTTTAGTTATGGTCTCCTTACTTGAAGGAGGATATGCTGACTTTGAAGGTGGTGCAGTGAAGGTTCACCAGGTTGATTCCAGAGATAAGGGGGTTAGACTATGTGGAGAGATTGAATCGCCAGAGACTGTACTCATTGGAATTCAGAAGACTGAGAGGAGATCTTATATAAATTTATAACATTATGAGAGGGATAGATAAGATAGAGGCAGGAAAGTTGTTTCTGCTGGTAGGTGAGACTAGAACAAGGGGATATGGCCTCAAGATTCGGGGAAGTAGATATAAGATGGAGATGAGGAGGAACTGCTTTTCCCAGAGAGTGGTGAATCTGTGGAATTCTCTGCCTGATGAAGCAATGGAGGCTACCTCAGTAAATATATTTAAGACAAGGTTGGATCAATTTTTTGATTGAATTTTTTGAGGATGTGTCTAAACGTATTAATGAAGGTAGAGCAGTGGATGTCGTGTATATGGATTTCAGCAAGGGGTTTGGTAAGTTACCCCATGCAAGGCTTATTGAGAAAGTAAGGAGGAATGGGATCCAAGGGGACATTGCTCTGTGGATCCAGAACTGGCTTGCCAACAGAAGGCAAAGTATGGTTGTAGACGGGTCATATTTTGCATGGAGGTTGGTGACCAGTGGTATGCCTCAGGGATCTGTTCTGGGACCCCTACTCTTCATGATTTTTATAAATGACCTGGAAGAGGAAGTGGAGGGATGGGTTAGTAAATTTGCTGATGATACAAAAGTTGGGGGTGTTATGGATAGTTTGGAGGGCTGTCGGAGGTTACAGTGGGACATAGGTAGGATGCAAAACTGGGCTGAGAAGTGGCAGATGGAGTTCAACCCAGGTAAGTGTGAAGTGGTTCATTTTGATAGGTCAAATATAATGGCAGAATATAGTATTAATGGTAAGACTCTCAGCAGTGTGGAGGATCAGAGAGATTTTGGGGTCCGAGTCCATAGGACACTCAAAGCTGCTACACAGTTTAACTCTGTGGTTAAGAAGGCATATGGTGCATTGGCCTTCATCAATCATGGGATTGAATTTAGGAGTTGAGAGCTAATGTTGCAGCTATATGGGACCCTGGTCAGACCCCACTTGGAGCACTGTGCTCAGTTCTGGTTGCCTCACTACAGGAAGGATATGGAAACCATAGAAAGGGTGCAGAGGAGATTTACAAGGATGTTGCCTGGATTGGGGAGCATGCCTTATGAGAATAGGTTGAGTGAACTCGGCCTTTCTTCCTTGGAGCAACAGAGGACGAGAGGTGTCCTGTTAGAGGTGTATAAGATGATGAGAGGCATTGATCATGTGGATAGTCAGAGGCTTTTTCCCCAGGCTGAAATGGCTAGCACAAGAGGGCACAGTTTTAAGGTGCTTGGAAGTAGGTACAGAGGAAATGTCAGGGGTAAGTTTTTTATGCAGAGAGTTGTGAGTACGTGGAATGGGCTGCCTGTGACAGTGGTGGAGGCAGATACAATAGGGTCTTTTAAGAGACTCCTGCATAGGTACCTGGAGCTTAGAAAAATAGAGGGCTATGAGTAACCCTTGGTAATTTCTAAGGTAAGGACATGACCAGCACAGCTTTGTGGACTGAAGGGACTGTATTGTGCTGTAGGTTTTCTATGTTTCTATTTTTGCATAGATGGGATATTAAGGGTTTTAGGGAAAAGGCAGGTAGGTGGAGATGAGTCCATGTCCAGATCAACCATGATCTTATTGAATGGCGGAGCAGGCTTGACGGGCCTGATGGCCAACTCCTGCTCCTACTTCTTATGTTCTTATGTCCTCTCGAGATGAAGGCAAACTTCGCATTTGCCTTCCTTACCACCACTTCAACCTGCAAATGTACCTTAATGGAATCCTGCAGAAGCACTCCCAAGTTCCTTTGCATCTCAGATTTTTGAATTTTCTTTCCATTTAGAAAATAGTCTACACTTTTATTTCTCCTACCAAAGTGCATTACCATACAATTCTCAACACTTAGTTCTATCTGCCACTTCTTTGCCTATTCTCCAAATCTGTCTGTAGCCTCTCTGACTCCAACTCTACCAGCCCCTCCACCAATTTTTGTATCATCCACAAAGTTGGGCATAAAAGCCATCACTTCCTTTATCCAAATCATTGACATCTTACGGGAAAAGAAACAATTGCAACACAGACCTTACTGGAACACCACTATTCACCGGCAGCCAACCAATGAAAACTCCCTTTGTTCCTTCTCTTTGCCTCCTGCCAATCAGCCAATGGTCTATCCATGCTTGGAGCTTTTGCTGTAATAACCATGGGCTCTTAGGTAACACACAACAATACTGGAGAAGCTCAGCGGGCCAGGCAACATCTATGGAAAAGAGTAAATAGTAAACTTTTTGGGCTGAGACCCATCATCAGACTGATGAAGTGTCTTGGCCCCAAATATTGTTTGTTTACTCTTTTTCATAGATGCTGCCTGGCATCATCCTGCCTTTAGAATACTTCCTCTTTGGGATGTATCTGTCTTGTGCCTTCTATATTGTTCCCAAAAACTCCAGTCATTGCTGCTCTGCTGTCAGCCCTCTGAATGTCCCCTTTTCTCAAGAATCTTCTCCATAGTAATAGTATCTTCACACATTTCATGACCTCTGACACCTGGAGCTTGTACCAAACTGCTGGTGTCTTCCTCAGTGAAGACTGATGGAAAATATTCATTCAGTTCATCCGCCATTTCCTTGTCCCCCATTTCTACCTTCCCAGCATCGTTTTCCGGTGGTCCGATATCTACTCTCTCCTCTCTTTTACACTTCATGTTTCAGAAACACTTCTGATGTCCTCTTGGCAAGCTTACTTTTGTATTCCATCTTAATCTTCTTACTAACTTTTTTAGTTACCCTCTGTTGGTTTTTAAAAGCTTCCCAATCCCAATTTCAGGCTGAATTTGATCATATTGTGATCACTTACTCCGAAGGATTATTTTACCTTAAGCTCTCTAAGTAATTCCAGTTCATTGTACAACACCCAATCTAGAATAGCCAATCTGCCTGCAAGCCTATTGGACCTCCTCAGGTTCATGCGTAACTTGTCCCTTTTGTACAGGTTATACCTTCTCCAGAAGAGATCCAATGATCCATATATCTCAGCCTCTGCCCCCTGCACCAGTTCCTCAGCCAGGCATTCACCATCCAAATCATCTGATTCTGACCTTCATTGCCATGTGGCAAAGTCGGAAATCTAGAGATTACTACCCTGGAGGTCCTATTTCTCAGTTTCTACCTTGAATCCTAAAATCATTTCACCTTGTCATTGGTGCCAATATGTACCAAGACTGTGATGATAGTGATGATAGTCATGGATGAGGGCTGGATCTGAGATATATCTTTCAGGCACATAGCACCTTGCCTAGGTCCGAATCCTTCCCAGCCCATGAGATATTGCCGAGCACCCTGAACAGTATGCGAGTCCAAATATCTTTTACCATGAAGACCTGTTCCCCCTTCAATAAACCTGGGTGGCGGCAGGGCTGATGATGCTGGGGATAAGGGGTTGATGCAGACAGGTTTTAATTTACAGATGTTAGGGTGGGATTGACCTTTAGGGTCTTGGGGAGCTGCAAGGTATAAGGCACTGGATTTAGTTTCCTCAGGACTTCGATGGGTCCAGCAAACTTTCTAGATTTCACCCAGGGACGCAAATCATGAGTGGACAGCCAAACCTGTTGCCCAGGCTGTAAAGTGGGACCCCGTCTCCTTCTTCAGTTTACCTTGGTCTCCGCCCTCTGAGTAGAGGCCAGAAAAAATTTTCTTGCCCTAATCCATTTCTGCTTGCAGCATTGGCTGAAATCTTCGGCCAAAGGGACCTCAACCCTGTCCTCCTGTTCTGGAAAGAGAGGCGGAGGATAACGAAACTGGCACTCAAACTATGTGCCAAATGCTGTAAGGTGTTGTGGAACTCTGCCCACATCAAATAATCACACCACTCATCAGGTCTTTCTGAGACCAGGAATCTTAGGATACGTTCTAAATCTTGACTGGTCCACTCTGTCTAACCTTTGGCCCAGAGGAAAGGCTTGCTGTTGCCCCTATCAGTTTAAAGAATGCCCAGCAGAAAAGTGGGGTGTATTGTGGACCACAATCCTTGACAATGTCCACCAGGAATCTGTGGATCCTGAAGACCAGGACCAGGACAATTTGGGCCTTCTCAGCTGCAGATGGTAGCTTTTCCAAGGCAATGGACTTGCAGGCTTTTGAAAACCAATCGGCAATTACCATGATGACCAACTTCCCCTCAGATGGCAGGAGGCTCGCGACAAGGTCCAGGGGGATGTGTGCCCAAGACCTTTCTGGAAAAGGTAGAGGGTGGAGGAGCTCTTGAGGTTGGGTATGCGCCTTCTGGTTCTGGGCACAAACCTCAATTGCTTACTGTACTGCCAAACCTCTTTCATCATTCTGGGCCACCAATACCTCCTCTTGATAAACATGAGAGTCCTGCCAATCCCCGGCAGTGTGGTCATTCTTGACGAATGTCCCTACTGGATTACCTGGGACCAGAAGGAACTTGGGACAAACAGCTGACCCGGAGGGCCATTCTTAGAAATCCCCCCTTGTGCTTGGGCCTTGTGAACAAAAGCACTGATTCCCCGACATATTTCCACGACCACCCTTGCTTGGGGCAAAACGGTGTTCGGCTGCTCCTCTTGTTCCAACTCATCAAACTCATGGGACAGGGCATCTGGCTTCGGGTTCTTTGACCTCGGTCGATTGGTCGGGATGAATTCAAAGTGGTTAAAGAACAAAGACCACCTGGCCTGCCTGGAATTCAGCCTCTTGGCCTCCTGAATATAAGCCAGGTTCTTGTGGTCAGTCCAAATGATAAAAGGGTTCCTGGCTCTCTCGAAGCAGTGATGCCATTACTCCAAAACTAACTTAACTGGAAGGAGCTCCTGATTTCTGTTGTCATAGTTCCTCTCTGCCGGGGTAGCCGCCTAGGGAAGAATGCACATGGGTGCAGTTTACTGTTCGAAGGTGAGTGTTGAGACAAGATGGCACCCACTCCAATGTCTGAGGCGTTCACCTCCATGATGAAGGGTAAGGCCGGCTTAGGAGAAAACAAGATGGGAGCTGTTGTGAACTGATGTTTGAGCTCAACAAAAGCAGCCTCTGCATCAGTAGTCAGACGAAAGTGTCCATGGAATTCTTCATTAGTGACATCAGTGGAGCTGCCACTGAGCTGAAGTTTGCAAACCCCAGGAATCGTTGGACTTGATTGATGCTAGGTGATGGTGGCCAGTCTCTGCCTGGGTCTTGATAGAGTCCATCTTGAGATTGCCATTGGAGGTGACAAACCCCAAAAATGAAACAGTCGTCACGTGGAACTCAGACTTCTCCAACCTGACACAAAGTTCATGCTCTAGAAGACTCTTGAAAATGTCCTTGACATAAACAACGCTCTCCTCCATGGCTCTGAGAAGATTTAGATATCATCCAAGTCGACAAAGGCCTACTTATGGAGAGTATCTTGGAGCCTGCCATTTATAATGGCCTGGAAAATGGCTGGAGCATTCACAAGGCTGAAGGGCAGAACCAGATACTCGTCATGCCCCATCAGTGTATTGAATGCAGCCTGTCACTCATTGCCTTCCTCTACATGGAGCAGATCGTATGCATCTGTTGGTCTAGTTTTGTGAACATGCTCGCTCCTTGGAGCATCTTAAAGGCCATATTCATGAATGGTAGGGGGTAGTGATTTTTGGCTATCATGTGGTTTAATCAATGCATAGTTGCAGGCTCCCATCCTTCTTTTGTAAGAAGAAGAAACCTGCCCAGGCAGATAAGGTAGAGGGCTGAATGAAGCCCGTGGCAACAGCCTCCATAACATAGTCTTCCATTACACTTCTCTCTGGGCCTGACAGCACATACAATTGACCCTGCGTGGGACAAGTACTGTGCAGCAGGTCTATCGCACAGTCGTAGGGTCAGTGCAGGGGAAAACTGGAGGCCTTTCTCTGCCAAAGACCAGGTCCTTGTAGAATGAAAGGATCTCGACCTTTTTGGGTGTTACTATCTCCTCCCGACCTTCCTGCAAGAACAACTCCTCAGGCTTCTTAGGTAGCAGGGTAATTCAACCGACCTCAGAGTTCGCTCCCTCGGTTCACAAAGCTCCTTCATGGAAATGAGCCAAATCAGAGTCCAAATCCCCGCCTGAATCCTCAGGCGACGTCAGTGAGGCATTACAGAGGGTTCTTTCCCTCGTGGAAATAGGTTTCATGGTTCAGTGTAAAGCCGTCTTTTCCCTTCCTTGAGACCTAGTGGTGGCTGGATTCCTTAAGATTGTCTGTGAGCTCCACTGACTGTTTGGGATCTCTTTGGTCCTCTCCTGAACTAGAGATTCCCTCTCTCTAGTTCCTGTGTGATCCCGACTAGAGAGTGTCAGGACTCACTCAGTCCTATTGGCTGGAACCGGCTTGTCCATCCTTGAGGGCAGGACTAGGTGTCCAGAAGGTCTGAGGCTGCCCCATTACTGGTCGTTGGTCACAGGAGAGTCTGGGACTTGGAACACCATGCCACAAACAAACTATCTTACAATGACTGGACCAAGCAATGATTCTCTCTCCCTCCAGTTCATGGATGGGTTATTCTGGGACAGCCAAGATAACCGAGAATCAGGGGTATGAGTGGAGAGTCCATAATGTCTTCCACAAGAAGGGCCAGAGTTACTTCTACTTCCTGAGGAGAGTGAGATCCTTTGGAGGATGCAGGCCTTTCCTTCACATGTTCTACCAGTCTGTTGTTGCCAGCACAGTCTTCTGTGGGGTGGTGTTCTGGGGCAATGACATCAACACGGGTGATGATAACAGGCTAAATAAACTGATTGGGAAGGCTGGCTCTGTTATAGGAGTCAAACTGGATATACTGGAGTTTGTGGTCGAACGAAGGACCATACAGAGAATCCTGGCAATTCTGGACAATGTTTCTCACCCTCTGCATGCCACCTTGGCTGAACAGAGGAGCACTTTTAGTGATAGACTGAGACAAGTGTGCTGCTGTAAACAGAGCTACATGTGGTCATTCTTACCCTTCACCGTTGGGCTCTATAAAGAGTCAGCCTATTGCCAGGGAAGTGATGACCCCCTCCTGTTAGACTGTTGGAGGTAACTCATTTTTTATTCTTTCTATTTCTAGTATTTATATCTGTGCACTTGTAATGCTAATGTGACACTGTAATTTCCTTTGGGATCAATAAAGTATCTATGTATTTATCCTCATCTGCAAATCCACAGTCTGTTGCTGGATACATCTAGAACCTAGAGGGCAACCGTCCAAGATGGTTGCGGACATGGGTTGACTCAACTCTTGGAATAGTATGTCGAAACAATGGGCTGTTGTTAAATCCAGAAAATTACCTGCTGCCCCATAGAACACAAAAGCCCTCACCTGCCTTAAGTTGTTACCCTGGAAAACTCTGCCTTCAGCACGAACCCAGAATCAATGGGAAGGGAGCAGTGACTGCTGCCATCACAGTCCTCCCGATACTGGACGGTCTTAGCCTGGAACATTGGGCCCGCTGGTGACATATTTCCCTGCAGTTAAACCAGCGATCTTGATTCCAATGCTGGATCTCTCATCGACAGAGAGAAGCACAGTCGACCTGTGTGAGTTCAACTGGATCTTGAGCAGGCGACTGGCTGATTATGGTCCGAGGTTGGGAGTGGAACTGCGGTGTGTCGGGACCAGCTCTCTTCACTTTCCTGAAGTGGTCCCACTTTCGCTCTCCAAGACGATTATCGAGATGGGTGGACTGGTCAATCAGACCCTCTGAGTTCTTTGCTGGCTCTCCTAAGGCAAGCGAATCCTTCAATTTATTTTGGAATCCATGGTGTTATAGCATGGCCAAAACCTTCCAGTTCCAACGACTGTCCTGAGCCAAAGTCCAAAATTCAGTTGTATAGTCAGCCGCAGACTATACCACCTGTTGAATCTTCATCGGGCGGTCCGAGGCTTGCTGGCTCTGGTGAAGTAATTAAGCACCTTCCTCATGGCTGCCATGAATTACTTTGAATCCGAGCAGATTTCTGACCAATGTTCCCAGTGCGCAGTAGCCCAGGCCGGGGTCTTCCAGTCAGGAGAGAGATAATGAAGGCCACTTCTCCGTGCTCTGAAGGGAACGGGGATGGCTGTAGTTTAAATACTCATGAGTATTGTGTGAGGAAGCCGTGGCAAGAACCTGGGTACTATCGAATCTCTCCGAGGTTGGAAGAACCGACTGGCTCTCCTGAGTAACCTTGGCTTCCTACTTGTGAAAGTTGATGAACGGCTACCTGGAGGTTATGAATCTCCAGGACTTGTCTGGAAATCCTTTCAGTGTGGCTGACCAGAGTGGACGAAAGATTCTGATATCCCACTGGGTACATGTTGGCTTAATCGTACTGTGATGAGAGTCCTTGATGAGGACGGTTTGGACCCAGTTGCTGTGGTATGTGTAGCAAGGTTCAAGACACGGTATCAAACTAGATCTGAGCACGAAACAAACACTAGATGATATCACGAGTCAGTTTACGATTGAGCACTGAAGCTCCAACCCGTTGTTCCTTACAAACAAGAGAAAATCTGCAGATGCTGGAAATCCAAGCAACAGGCACAAAATTCTGGAGGAACTCAGCAGACCCCTCATCGTGATGAAGGGTCCTGACCTGAAACATTGACTATACTCCTTTCCATAGATGCTGCTTGGCCTGCTGAGTTCCTCCAGAATTTTGTGTGTGTTGCTTGATGATATCACAAATAGGCTTACGATTGAACACCAAACATCTGTTCAGCTGCTCATTATATCGTCAATCCTTGTCACCAAAACCAGGATTACCAATTAGTGGGACTATCCTGAACCTGAGCCAGCTATCCATTCTCCAGAGTGTTAGCACATTTAAATCCCAGAAGCTGGTGAGCTTGGGAGTGTCTCATAACAAAAACTTCTGGCTACGCACACTCACCCTTGAGAATGCCATGTTCATAATCTGAGACATCCCTGATCCTGGCAGCAAGGATGCAACATACCATCTGTGTGTCTCTATCGCACCCGTAGAAACTCATCTCTGTTCCTCTGACCAAGGAATCTCCTATCATAACTGCAGCCCTTTTCACCTCTCTGCTCTTCTGAGCCACATCACCAGACTCAATGCCAGAGGCCTGGTCACTTTGGCTCTCCCCCAGTAGGTCGTCCCCCTCAATACTATCTAAAGGTATACTTACTATTGAGGGGAACAGCCACAGGTGTTCTCTGCACTGGCTGTACATTTCCCCTCCTTCTCCTGACAGTCACCCAGTTACATGTCTCCTGCAATTTTCAGGTAATTACCTCCGTGTAGCTCCTGTCTGTCACCTCCTCATTCTCCTGTATGAGTCGAATGTCATTGAGCTGCAGCTCCAGTTCCTTAATACATTCTCTCAGTTGCTGCAACTTGGTGCACTTGGTGCAGGTGTGTTCACCTGGGAGACTGGAGTCTCCCAGACTTCCCACATCCCACACAGGCTGCAAAACCCTGTCCTTGGAGCCATTCTTACTAAACTACCATGCCCTAATCGATGAGGAATGAAAAAATGAGAATGGAAAGAGAGAAACTGTATGATCTTATGGAAGCTGGAGCAGGGACGAAATGGAGGAAATTCATGAGATATAATCTCCCACACACACAGCCTTGCTGATTAATCCTAACCTACCCCATTTTTTTGAAATTTCTCTTAATCCTCAGAACTCCTCCATTAAAACCATAAGGTATAGCCGTCGAATTATGCCATTTTAGCCCATCGAGTCTGCTTCACCTTTTCATCTTGGTTAATCCATTTTCCCTCCCAGCCCCAATCTCCTGCCTTCTCCCCATATCCCTTCAGGCCCTGACTAACCAAGATTCTATCAACCTTTGCCTTGAATATACCAAAAGACTTCGCCTCCGCAGCCACCTGTGGCAGTGAATTCCACACATTCACCACTCTCTGCTGATAGAAATTCGTCCTCATCTCCATTCTAAAAGGGTACCCTTCTATTCAGAGGCTGTATCCTCTGGTCTTAGTCTCTGCCACCATAGGAAACATCCTCTCCACATCCACTCCATCGAGTCTTTTCAACAATCGTCCTGTTTCAATGAGGTCACCTCTCATTCTTCTCAATTCCACTGGCCACAGGACTGAAGCCATCCATGGTCAACGACAAGCCTTTCAATCCCGGAATAATTTTCATGAATCTTCTTTGACCCTCTCCAATATCACCACGACTGTTCTTAGATAGGGGGCCTAAAATTGCTGACAATACCCCAAATTGGCCTCACCAGTGCTTTCTGAAGTCTCAACATTACATCTTTGCTTTTATAAGACCATAAGACATGGGAGCAGAATTAGGCCATTTGGTCCATTGAGTCTCCTCCGCCATTCAATCATGGCTGATCATTTTTTCCCTCCTGCCCAACACTAGTTCCCAGCCTTCTCCCTGTAACCTTCGATGCCATGGACAAGCAAAAACCTATCAATCTCTCTCTTAAATAGACCCAACAACCTGGCTTCCACAGGTGCATGTGGCAACAAATTCCACAAATTCACCACCCTTTGGTGAAAGAAATTTCTCTGCATCACTGTTTAGAAAGGGCGCCCCTCTATCCTGAGGCTGTGCCCTCTTGTCCTGGACTCTCCCACCATGGGAAACATCCTTTCCACATCTACTCTGTCTAGGCCTTTCAACATTCAAAAGGTTTTAATGAGATTCCCCCTCATCCTTCTGAACTCCAGTGACTACAGACCCAGAGCCATCAAATGTTCCTCGTATGATAACCCTTTCATTCCTGGAATCATCCTTGTGAACCTCCTCTGGACCCTCTCCAATGCCAGCACATCTTTTCTAAGATGAGGGGCCCAAAACTGTTCACACTACTCAAGGTGAGGCCTCACCAGTGCCTTATAAAGCCTCAGCATCACACACTGGCTCTTGTATCCGAGACATCTTGAAATGAATGCTAACATGGCATTTGCCTTCCTCACCATCATCTCAACCTGCATGTTAACCATCAGGGTGTTCTGCACAAAGACTCCCAAGTCCCTCTGCATCTAGTTTCCTGGATTTTCTCCCCATTGTGAAAATATTCCACACATTTATTTCTACTACCGAAGTGCATGACCATGCATTTCCAACATTGTATTTCATTTGCCACTTCCTTGCCCATTCTCCTAATCTGTCCAAGTCCAGCATCCCACCTGTTTCCTCAACACTACCTGCCCCTCCACCAAGCTTCATATCATTTGTAAACTTGGCAACAAATCCATCTATTCTATCATCTAAATCATTTATATACAGCATAAAAAGGAGTGTTCCCAACACGGACCCCTGCGGAACACCACTAGTCACTGGCAGCTAACCAGAAAAGGATCCGTTTCTTCCCACTCGCTGCCTCCCTATCTATCAGCCAATGCTCTAACCATGTTTGTAACTCTCCTGAAATACTATGGGCTCTTAACTTGGTAAGCAGCTTCATATGCGGCACCTTATCAAACTCCTTCTGAACGTCCAAATATACAACATTCATTGCATCATCCCCTTTATCTCTCCTACTCATAATCTGCTCAAAGAATTCCAACAGGTTTGTTGAGCAGGATCTTCCTGGAATGAAACCATGCTGACTTTGTACTATTTTGTCTGTGTCGCCAAGTACTCCATCACCTCATCCTTAACAATTGACTCTAACATCTTCCCAACCACTGAGGGATATAATTTCCTTTCTGTTGCCTTCCTGCTTTCTTAAAGAGTGGAGTGACATTTGCAGTTTTCCAGTCCTCTTGCACCATGCCAGAGTCCAATGATTTCTGAAAGATTATTTCTAATGCCACCACAATCTCTAACGCTACCTCTTTCAGAACCTTAGGATGCAGTTCATCTGGTCTGGGTGACTTATGTAGCTTCAGGTCTTTCAGCTTTTCGAGCACCTTCTCTCTTGTAATTGTAACTGCACCCAGTTCTCTTCCTTAACACACTACAACATCAGGCATACTGCTAGTGTCCTCTACAGTGAAGACTGATGCAAAGTATCTAGTTCATCAGCAATCTCCTTGTCCCCCATTTATACTTATCCTGCCTCATTTTCTTGTGATCCTAAATAGTCATAGTCATACTTTATTGATCCCGAGGGAAATTGGTTTTCGTTACAGTTGCACCATAAATAATTAAATAGTAATAAAATAAAATAAAAATAAAATCCACTCTCATTTCTCTTTTATTTTTAAAATACTTGAAAAAACTTTTCCTATCCACTTTGATATTATTTGCTAGCTTGCTTTCATATTTCATCTTTTCCTTCTCATGATTTTTAGTTGCTCTCTGTAGGTTTTTAAAAATTTCCCAATCCTCTATCTTCCCACTAGTTTTTGATTTGTTGTATGCCCTTTCTTTTGCTTTTACAATGGCTTTGACTTCCCTTGTCAGTCACTGTTGTACTATTTTACCATTTGATTATTTATTCAGTTTTGGAATAGATGTGTCCTGCACCTTCCTCATTTTTCCCAGAAAGTCACTCCATTGCCACTCTGCCTGCAGCTCCTTCCAATTTACTTTGGCCAACTCCTCTATCATACCACTGTAATTTTCTTTACTCCACTGAAATACTGCTACATCAGACTTTACTTTATCCCTATCAAATTTCAAGTTGAACTCAATCATATTGTGATCACTGGTTCCTAAGGGTTCTTTTACCTTAAGCTCTCTAATCGCCTCTGGTTCATTACATAACACCCAATCCAGTATAGCTGATCCCCCAGTAGGCTCAGCTGCTCTAAAAATCTATCTCTTAGGCATTCGACAAACTCACTCTCTTGAGATCTATTACCAACCTGATTTTCCCAATCGACCTGCATGTTAAAATCCCTCAGACAATCACAACATTACCCTTTTGACTCGCCTTTTCTAGTTCCTGTTGTAACCTGTAGTCCACCTCTCAGCCACTGTTGGGAGGCCTGTATATAACTGCCATCAACGTCCTTTTACCCTTGCAGTTTCTTAACTCAACCCACAAGGATTCAACATCTTCCGATCTTATGTCACATCTTTACATTGATTTGATGTCATTCTTTACCAGTAGAACCACACCACCCCCTCTGCCTACTTTCCTATCCCTCCGATATAACGTGTAACCTTGGAAATTCAACTCCCAACTACAACCAACCTTCAGCCACGACTCAGTGATGGCCACAACATCATACCTAGCCATCTGTAATATTACGACAAGATCATCTACATTGTTTCTTATACTACGTGCATTTTGAGTACCGTATTTACTATCCTTTCTGATTCTGCATCCCTAAAGATTTGATACTCAGCCTGTTTGGTGCAACTACATCCCATCACCTTCCTGCCTTTCCTAACAGTCTGACTGCACGCAATCTTCACTTTTTTACCATCTGTCCTATCCTGAATCCCTTCACTCTGGTCCCCACCCTCCCTAACAGCTGTAACAAACCTGCCTGCGAGAATATGAGTCACCCTCGGGCTCAGGTGCAAGCCGTCACTTTTGAGCAGGTCATACCTACGCCAGAAGAGATCCCAGTGGTCCAAGAACCTGAAGCCCTGCCGCCTGCTGGCTGTGGATTACAGCAGGAATGGAGGCAGGCTAACCACTATTGACATCAATGGATCTGGGATTGAGAGGGTAAACAGCTTTAAGTTCCTCAGCACCCACATCACCGAGGACCTCACGTGGTCTGTACAGACCAGCTCTGTGGTGAAAAAGGCATTGCAGGGCCTCTTTCACCTCAGACGATTGAGGAAGTTTGGTATGGGCCCCCAAATCCTCAGAACCTTCTACAGGGGCACAATTGAGAGCATCCTGACTGGCTGCATCACTGCCTGGTATGGGAACTGTACCTTCGTTAATCGCAGGAATCTGCAGACAGCTCAGCGCATCTGCAGTTGTGAACTTCCCATGATTCAGGACATTTACAAAGCCAGGTGTGTGAAAAGGGCCTGTAGGAGCATTGGGACCTGAGTCATCCCAACCAGAATCAATTCCAGCTGCTACCATCCAGGAAACTGTACCGCAGCATAAAAGCCAGGACCAACAGGCTCTGGGACAGCTTCTTCCACCAGGCCATCAGACTGATTAACTCATGCTGATCTGAGTGTATTTCTATGTTTCATTGACTGTTCTATTTATTATAAATTATTATAAATTACTGTGATTGAACATTTCACATTTAGACAGAGATGTAACACAAAGATTTTTATTCCTCATGTATGTGAAGGATATAAGAAATAAAGTCAATTCAGTTCAATTATCAGCCACGCATTTATCTGCCAGATCATCCTGTTTCTACCCTCACTGACGTGTGGCACAGGCAGCAATCCAGAAAATACTACCTGGGAGGTCCTGCTTCTCAGCTTTCTACCTAGCTCTCTAAATTCTCTTTTCAGAATCAGAATCAGAATCAGGTTTATTATCACCAGCATGTGACATGAAATTTCTTAATTTAGCAGCAGCAGTTCAATGCAATACATAATCTAGCCAAGAAATAATAATATTTATTGTATTTTATTATTATTATAATAAGTATTATAATAATCTAAGTATTATATATTCTTTATACTTTATTGTTGCCGAACAATTGGTACTAGAACGTACAATCATCACAGTGATATTTGATTCTGTGCTTCACATTCCCTGGATTACAAATATTAAATATTAAAAATGTTAAAAATAGTTAAATTAGTAAATATTACAAATTTAAATTATAAATCATAAATAGAAAATAGAAAAATGGGAAGTAAGGTAGTGCAAAAAAACCGAGAAGCAGGTCCGGATATTTGGAGGGTTCAGCCCAGATCCGGGTCAGGATCCGTTCAGCAGTCTTATCACAGTTGGAAAGAATCCTTATACCGTTTATCGACCATTTCCTTGTCCCCAATTGTCCCCAAACCTCTTCAGCATTGTTTTCCAGTGGTCTGATATCCACCCTCACCTCTCCTCTACACTTTATGTATCTGAAGAAACTCTGGTAGTTTTTAAAATCTTCCCAATCTAACTTCCCACCAATATTTGCCCTATTGTATTAACTTCCTTCCAAAGACATTGGTTTACCAGTCTATAGTTCCCTGCGTTTTAACTTTATTTGCAGCCCTTCTTAAATAGAGGTGCAAAATTATGCATACATATCCTGTCTGTCCCAGAAAATGTCTGAAAGGTCCGGAGAACTGAATTCCTGCTCCCTGTGCAAGGTCACAGGAATGTACAATATGTCCACTCCCTACAATACCATCTATTTTAGTGTCACTTGTTATCTAATACTCGGGAATATGGGATCGATTCCCATCAATGAGAGGACTCCTTCATCCAGGTATCAGCAGTCATTGGACAAAGACCCAGGATAAAATTCAAGGGAACAATTCTCGGTCCATCTCCAGGGAAATGCCCCCTTATTCAGTGTTGTGTGAAAATATAATTGGATACGGTTTTGGAGACACACACATTCACATAGTGGGGGAGATTCCCAGTGCCAAAAAGCACAGTGAGGAACATGGCTTGGATTTGTACATTGGTCTAGTACACTGGTCTTGGAGGGTCTCTCTCCTTTTACTCTGTGATCTCTCCCTGCATGCCCTTCCTTGCTTCTTTCTCTCTACCTGACCTTTCTCTCTCTCCTTCCACCTTCTGTAAGCTCATTTCAGACTTTTCAAACCCCCAAATTGCTGCCTCATTTCTCTCTCCCACCCCATTGTGCATGGAGTCAGTAGCTGGCTCTGACAAGCTGCCTGCACTTTGTACAAACAGACTGTCAGAGCCATTAGCTGAGAGAGAGAGAGAAGCAGAGGCACAAACAGGAAGCAGAAAACAAAGCTGTTACTGTGAGCAGTGAAGAGTGTAAAATATACTGGAGGACTGGCAGCACGTACTCACAGAGGGAAAGAAGGAGAGGCAGGCCAGGGTTGGGAGCCGACATTCCCAGAGGGGAGCAGAGGCCAGTGGTAAGGTAAGGTCTTCAGTTGTTGCACATCCGGCTTTGCAGATGGCTGAAACATGAGAGTGCGTCTGGTTGCTGAGCAACAGATATGGTACCATGCGAGTGAGAGTTACTGAGAATATAATCAAGAAGCTGAGTGTGTGATGTAGATATACAAGTTCAGATCACATCACAGCAGCTGGGATGTTTAAAGTCAGTTCATTAAACATGTCACTGTGGCTTTGAGAAATGGATTAGTGTCCAAACTCATGACTGACGTGTTTCAGGGAAGGGAATCTGCTGACTTTACCTGGTCTGGCCTGTATATGTCTCCAAGCCCTCAGTAATGTAACTGACCTTTAACTGCACTGTGAAATCACCCAGTAATCCACCCAGTTCGAAAGCAGTTGGGATGGGAAAGAAATGTTGTTCTGCTCACATCCCATGAATGAATAACCAGAAGTCAACCACGGTTATGTTGTATCATGACGGATCATCACAGTATTGTTTTCAGATCGATCCAAAGGATTGGGATTGATTTTTAATTGAATTGCAATGAAATTAATTTAGTGTAATAATATTTCATGACTTTTTTTACTTTTTTTTATTTTATGTAGTTATATTACAATATTGTATTTAATTGTCTCCATGGAATTCCATTGACAAGTAGTTTCTGTTTGTATAAAACTGCATGTGATAGAATTCCCTCAGATATGGCTTTGGGAATGACTCTGTCAATAATTGTATTGATCTCTCCTGCTGACACATGCACTCCAGGTTATGGGCATGGGGACTTCATTCTATTCTATTCTTGGTTTGCATTAATCTAGCACTTGTTTAATGTTTTCTCTCCTTGTGTGTTTTACTCCAGTATCTGTTATATTTTCCTGCATTGGCATTTTTTTTCTCAAAATGCTCTCTCTTACTGACATCACATTAGAACATGTACATGGTTGATGTCCAGTTCTGAGTCACCTGTACTAGTACCAACACCTCCACACTCTCTGATGGGGGATGCTGCAGGATGCACGAAGTTTCCTCAGATGAACACTGCGAAGACCAAAAGCTTTTGTTCCCACAGTGAGTTCTGTTCCAGGTCACTGATGCTGTTGTCCCTTTTCACTGACCTGAGATCAAAAATACAGGCTGACTTGGCTGTTCACTGTAGTACAGAGGGACAGAGGTGCTGCCTTTCTGCTGAGACATTGAAGGGAGAACATAAGAAAATTAGCTGAATGTGTGGGGCTACACTCATATATTAGAGGCTGGAAATCTCTCCGATATTTGTCCTGGGATGCATTACCCACTTGTTGTACTTGGAGGCAGGTGGGCTGAATGGCTACCCTCAGTTTTATCAACTCCAGTCACTCAATTTTCTCCTTTTCTTTGTTTTAATTCACATAATTTCAAATTGTGACATAAACTCCAGGGGAAGATTGAAAGAAAAGCTACAGGCAATGATTTCCACAGCACCTGATTTACAAAATATGACGGAGCAAGATCCCGAGTCCACCACACTCCCCCTCCCCATTTCACCTTCTTGCTCTGTAACAATAATCCCCCTTCTCACTTCCCTCTTCTCTTTCATTGACCACTAGCCCATCCCCTGGTCCCCATTCCTAGGCCTTAACCCTGCCTTCCTCTCCCCTCTTGTATACCCCCTCCAGGGTCACATATCCTGCCATTTTCCCAATGTATCATCCACTGCTGTCCCTCCACCCACCTAACCGGCTCTGTGCCCCCATTTCCCATCTGGCATCCCCGGTGCATTTAGAGGTTTTTTTCCTGAAATGAGCAGTTGCAGTGCAGTAGCCTCGGATTGCCGAGTGAGTGAGATGGAGACTCCATTTCCAAACATCGCAGGCACACGGGGATCCCTTGATTGAATGTGCTGCAATATGTAGATCAGCCAACTGGAGGAGAGGCTGTACTTGATCTGGAATTTGGAAATGAACCTGGTCATGTGTCAGATCTCTTGGTGGGAGGGTATTTTGGAGGTAGTGATCACAACTCTATCTCCTTTACCATAGCGCTGGAGAGGGATAGGAGCAGACAATTTGGGGAAAGATTTAACTGGGGTAGGGGAAAATATGATGCTATCAGGTAGGAACTTGGAGCATAAACTGGGAGCAGACGTTCTCAGGGAAATTCATGGCAGAAATTTGACAAATGATCAGAGAAAATTTTCATGGTGCTCTGCATTGGTATGCTCCATTGAGGCAGGGAAAGGATGGTAGCGTAAAAGAACCAAAGGATGTGGAAAACCTAGTTAAGAAGGAAAGCTCAAAAACTCGTTTATAATAGAGTTCTAGAGAATTGCAAAGTTTCCAGGAAGGAGTTTAAGAATGAAATTAGGAGAGCTGGTAATAGATATTTCAACCCTGGGAAACAGATACTCTCCATCCACTCTGTCTATGCCTCCCATAATCTTGTAAACCTCCATCAGATCTCCTCTCAGCCACCAACGTTCCAGGGAATACAACCCATTTGAACAACCTCTCGTGATAGCACATGCCCTCTAAACCAGGCAGCATCCTGGTAAACCTCTTTTGCACCCTCTGCAAAGCCTCAACATCCTTCCTATAGTGGGGCAACCAGAACCGTACGCAATGCTCCAGATGTGACCTGACGTTGAGTTTCCAGGCAGCATCCTCACTTTTGAATGCAATGCCATGTCTAATAAAAGCAAGCATTCCATAAACCTTGTTAGCCACATTATTGACCTCTGTAGCCAGTTTCAAGGAGTCTGAACTTGGATCCCAAGATCTCTCTGCTCAGCAACACTGTTGAGGAACTTGCCCTGTACTGTCTGCTTGCATTTTCCCTCCCGAGGTGCAACACCTCACGTTTATCTGGGTTAAACTTCAACTGCCATTTCTCAGCCCATATCTGCAACAGATCTACATCATGCTGCATTCTTTGCCAGTTTTCTACATTATCCACAACTCCACCAATCTTGGAATCATCCACAAATTTACTAACCCAACGATATGCATTTTCATCCAGATCATTTATATACATTACAAACAGCAGAGGCCTCAGCACAGATCCCTGCAGCACTCCAGTAACAACAGACCTCCAGCTCAAATGTCTTTTCAACCACTACTCCTGTCTTCTATGCGCAAGCTAGTTCTGAATCGAAACACCCAATTTGCCGCGGATCCCATGCATCTTAATCTTCTGGATTAGCTTCCCATGAAGGACTTTGTCAAATGCCTTCCTAAGATCCATGTAGACAACAACCACTGCCCTCCCCTCATCAGCCTGTCTTGTCACCTTGTTAAAAAAATCAATCAAGTTGGTACGGCACGACCTGCCATACACAAAGCCATGCTGGCTCTCCCTAATTAGGCCATGGGTTTCCAAGTGTTTAGATATTTTATCCCTATGATTTTCCTTCAGCAATTTCTCTACAACTGATGTGTGACTCACCGGTCTATAGTCCCCAGAATTTGCACTTCTTCCCTCATTAAATACAGGTGCAACATTGGCCACTCTCCAGTACTCTGGGACCTCACCTGTGGTGGGAGAGGATGCAAAGATACTGGTCAAGACCTAAGTAATCTCACCTCTTGCCTCCTTCAGTAACCTGGGGTAAATCCCATCAGGCCCAGAGGCCTTATCCATCTTAATCCTCATTAGGAGGCCCAACATTTCTGCTTCCTTTACTTCCAAATACCGTAATGTATTTATATACTCAGCATTGATCTCCTGGTCCTCCACATCCTTTTCCTTGGTAAATACTGAGGTGAAGTTCTCATTAAGTACCTCACTCACATTCCCTGCTCCAAGCAAATGTTCCCCTCTTTATTCTTGAGTGGTCCCACCCTTTCCCGAGTTAACCTCTTACTCTTAATGTATGTATAGAATGCCTTGGGATTCACCTTAATCCTACTTGCCAAAGACATTTAACGGCCCCTCCTAGCTTTCCTTAATTATTTTAATTCCTTTCTGGTTTCTTTATACTCCTCAAGTGCTTCATTTTGATCCTGATTTCTGAAGCTTTACATACTTTTTCTTTTTCTTCATGACTAAATTCATCACCTCTCTGGACAACCAAGGTTCTTGTATCTTTCCATCCCCATTCTTCCTTCTGACAGGAACATATCTTTCCTGTATTCTGTGCAATTGCTCTTTAAACACCCTTCATGTGTCTAATGTGGACTTGAGAGTGAAAATATGTTCCCAATTAACTCTTATTAGTTCCTGCCAAATGCCCTTGTAAATTGCCCGACCTCAATTTAAAACCTTTCCACAAGGACCATACCTATCCTTGTCTACAAACAGAATCACAATCAGAATCAGAATCAGGTTTGTTATCACCAGCATGTGTCATGAAATTCTTTACTTAGCAGCAGCAGTTGAATGCAATACATAATATAAAAGAAGAAGAAAAAAAAATCACGGTATCCATATATTGAATAGATTAAAACTCATGCAAAAACAGAAATAATGTACATTTTGTAAGTGAGGTAGTGTTTACGGGTTCAGTGTCCATTTAGGAATCAGATGTCAGAGGGGAAGAAGTTGTTCCTGAATCGCTGAGTGTGAGCCTTCAGGCTGCTGTATCTCCTACCTGATGGTAACAGTGAGAAAAGGTCATACGCTGGGTGCTGGTTGGCGTTAATAATGGACGCTGCCTTTCTAAGACACCACTCCTTGAAAATGTCCTGAGTACTTTGTAGGCTAGTACCCAAGATAGAATCAACTAAGTTTACAACCTTCTGCAGTTTCTTTCAGTCCTGTGCAGGAGCAACCGCCCACCCATACCAGACAATGATGCAGCCTGTCAGAATGCTCTTCACAGTACATCCACAGAAGTTTTCGAGTGTTTTTGTTGACATACCAAATCTCTTCAAGCTCCTAATTAAGTGTAGTCACTGTCTTGCCTTCTTTATAGCTGCATCCATATGTTGGGAGCAGGTTAGGTGCTCAGAGATCTTGACACCAAGGAACTTGAAATGGCTCACTGTCTCCACTTCTGATCTCTTTACGAGGATTGATACGTGTTTCTTGATCTTACCCTTCCTGAAGTCCACAATCAACTCTTTCATCTTACAGACACTGAGTGAAAGGTTGTTGCTGTGACACCACTCCACTAGTTGGCATATCTCGCTCCTGTACGCCCTCTCGTAACCACCTGAGATTCCGCCAATAATGGTTGTATCATCAGCAAATTTATCCATAGAATTTTTAGCTATGCCTAGCCACACAATCATGGATATAGACAGAGTAGAGCAATGGACTAAGCACACACCCCTGAGGTGCACCAGTTTTGATCGTCAGTGAGAGGAGATGTTATCACCAATTGTGGTCTTCCAGTTAGGAAGTCAAGGATCCAATTGCAGAGAGAGGTACAGAGGCCCAGGTTCTGTAACTTATCAGTCAGGATTGTGGGAATGATGGTGTTAAATGCTGAGCTACAGTCGATGAACAGCATCCTGAAATAGGTGTTTGTATTGTACAGGTGGTCTAAGGCCACATGAAGAGCCACTGAGATTGCATCTGCCGTTGACCTATTGTGGCAATACTCTGGAGTAGAAGTACAGTCAGGTGATCTGACTTCCTGAAGTGAGGGCGTGGAATAGCACAGTAGGCTGAAAGA
Source organism: Mobula birostris (assembly GCF_030028105.1). Taxonomy (NCBI): domain Eukaryota; kingdom Metazoa; phylum Chordata; class Chondrichthyes; order Myliobatiformes; family Myliobatidae; genus Mobula; species Mobula birostris. The sequence goes on from NC_092379.1 coordinate 19,512,101, forward strand.
TCCTGAAAGATTAGGAATTGTGGTCACTGTTCATCCACTGAAAGGTCAATCACTTGGTCAGGATCATTACCCAACTCTAGGTACAGTATGGCCCCTCCTTTCATTGGACTGTGCACATATTGATTTAAGAAACCTTCCTGGATGCACTAAACAAATTCAGCCCCGTCTGAACCCCTCACACTAAGAAGGTCCCAGTTTATATTCGGGAATTTTAAATTTCCCACGACAACAACCCCATTATTTTTACACATTTTCTTAATCAGATTACATATCTGTTCCTCAATGTCCTGGTGGCTATTAGGGGGTCTGTAGCACATAACACATAGGGGCTGGAGTGGGCCATCTGGCCCGTCGAGCCTTCTCTGCCATTCAATAAGATCATGGCTAATCTGGCCATGGACTCATCGCCACCTACCTACCTTTTCTCCATAACCCTTAATTCCCCTACTATGCAAAAATCTATCCAACCTTTTCTTAAGTATATTTACTGAGGTAGCCTCCACTGCTTCATTGGGCTGAGAATTCCAGATTCATCACTCTCTGGGAAAAGTAGTTCCTCCTCACCTCTGTCCTAAATCTGTCTCCCCGAATCCTGAGGTTATGTCCCCGAGTTCAATCCCATCAGTGTGTTTGCACCCTGCCTGTTCTTGAGTTTCACTCAAATGGACTCAGTTTCTGACCCCTCCGTTATGTTTCCTCTGAGTGCAGCTGTGACATTGTCCCTGATTGGTAATGCAAACATCCCCCCCTTTTACCTCCTCCTCTATCTTTTCTAAAACTTCAAAAACCTGGTACATTAATCACCGATTCCTGCCCCTCTGTCAACCAAATTTCAGCGATAGTTACAACATCGTAGTTCCATGTACTGATTCATGCTCTAATTTCATCACCCTTACCCATAATACTCCCAGCATTAAAATATACACACTTTAAACTATCTGACCCATCATGCCTGTTATTTCAGTTTTGCCTTTCAATACCTTCACTGACATCTAACTTAAGGTCAGATCCTTTCCCCTGCTGTCCAGGGGCTCTGGTTCTCACCTCGTGCAAAACTAGGTTAAACTCTCCCAAGTAGCATCAGCAAAGCCAGGATGTTGGTTCCCCTTCAGTTCGGGTGCAACCCGTCTCAATCTACCTGTATATTGAAATTCCCGATGACTATCTTATCATTGCACTTTTGACACACATTTTCGATCTCCTGTTGTAATTTGTAGACCACGTCTTTGCTGCTGTTTGCAGGTCTGTACATAACTCCCATCAGGGTCTTTAACCATTGCAGTTTCTTAGGTATACACAGAACAATACTGCATCTTCCAATCCTATGTCACTTCTTTCTAATGATTTGGTTTAATTTTTTATCAACACAGCAACACCACTCTCTCAGCATACCAGCTTGTCTTTTCAATATAACGTGTGTCCTTGGACATCAAGCTCCCAACTATAATCTTCTTTCAGCTACGATTCAGTGATGCCTACAATATCATACATGCCAGTCTGTAGCTGTGTTACAAGTTAATCTACTTTATTCTGTATACTGAGTGAATTCAAAGATAACACTTTCAATCCTGTATTCAACACCCTTTTTGTTTTCTGACTCCCTTTTACATTGCAACTCATCCCATTGACTGCAGTTTTGCCCTGTCATCAGCCTCGGCTTGCTCGCAGTCTCACTACACACTGCCTTTGTTTGTTTGTTTCATGTTGATATTAAGGGAGAGGAGGTGTCATGTCGATATTAAGGGAGAGGAGGTGTTGGAGTTGTTAAAATACATTAGGACGGATAAGTCCCCGGGGCCTGACGGAATATTCCCCAGGCTGCTCCACGAGGTGAGGGAAGAGATTGCTGAGCCTCTGGCTAGGATCTTTATGTCCTCGTTGTCCACGAAAATGGTACCGGAGGATTGGAGGGAGGCGAATGATGTCCCCTTGTTCAAAAAAGGTAGTAGGTATAGTCCGGGTAATTATAGACCAGTGAGCCTTACGTCTGTGGTGGGAAAGCTGTTGGAAAAGATTCTTAGAGATAGGATCTCTGGGCATTTAGAGAATCATGGTCTGATCAGGGACAGTCAGCATGGCTTTGTGAAGGGCAGATCATGTCTAACAAGCCTGATAGAGTTCTTTGAGGAGGTGACCAGGCATATAGATGAGGGTAGTGCAGTGGATGTAATCTACATGGATTTTAGTAAGGCATTTGACAAGGTTCTACACAGTAGGCTTATTCAGAAAGTCAGAAGGCATGGGATCCAGGGAAGGTTGGCCAGGTGGATTCAGAATTGGCTTGCCTGCAGAAGGCAGAGGGTCATGGTGGGGGGAGTACATTCAGATTGGAGGATTGTGAGTTGTGGTGTCCCACAAGGATCTGTTCTGGGACCTCTACTTTTCGTGATTTTTATTAACGACCTGGATGTGGGGGTAGAAGGGTGGGTTGGCAAGTTTGCAGACGACACAAAGGTTGGTGGTGTTGTAGGTAGTGTAGAGGATTGTCAAAGATTGCAGAAAGACATTGATAGGATGCAGAAGTGGGCTGAGAAGTGGCAGATGGAGTTCAACCTGAAGAAGTGTGAGGTGGTACACTTTGGAAGGACAAACTCCAAGGCAGAGTAAATGGCAGGATACTTGGTAGTGTGGAGGAGCAGAGGGATCTCGGGGTACATGTCCACAGATCCCTGAAAGTTGCCTCACAGGTGGATAGGGTAGTTAAGAAAGCTTATGGTGTGTTAGCTTTCATAAGTCGAGGGATAGAGTTTAAGAGTCGTGATGTAATGATGCAGCTCTATAAAACTCTGGTTAGGCCACACTTGGAGTACTGTGTCCATTTCTGGTCTCCTCACTATAGGAGGGATGTGGAAGCATTGGAAAGGGTACAGAGGAGATTTACCAGGATGTTGCTGGTTTAGAGAGAATGCATTATGATCAGAGATTAAGGGAGCTAGGGCTTTACTCTTTGGAGAGAAGGAGGATGAGAGGAGACATGATAGAGGTGTACAAGGTAATGAGAGGAATAGATAGAGTGGATAGCCAGTGCCTCTTCCCCAGGGCACCACTGCTCAATACAAGAGGACATGGCTTTAAGGTAAGGGGTTGGAAGTTCAAGGGGGATATTAGAGGAAGGTTTTTCACTCAGACAGTGGTTGGTGCGTGGAATGCACTGCCTGAGTCTGTGGTGGAGGCAGATACACTAGTGAAGTTTAAGAGACTACTAGACAGGTATATGGAGGAATTTAAGGTGGGGCCTTATTTGGGAGGCAGGGTTTGAGGGTCAGTACAACATTGTGGGCCGAAGGGCCTGTACTGTGAAGTACTATTCTATGTTCTGTGTTCTATGTTCTATGTAAACCAACAACTTGATCTTCAGCCTTATCACTCCACTTAATTGATTATAGATTAGAATTAGAAACTGCAGATACCTTTAAATTTTTAAGAAATTGGTTTGATAAAAATCTCATATGGTCAACACATATTAAAGAAATAATAACCAGAAGTAAGAAAGTGCTAAATATTATGAGGTGTTTAACAGGAACGGAGCAGGGAGCCGATAGGAAATCGTTGAAAGCAATATATAGGACTAATAAGATCAATATTGGACTATGGAAGTATGGTATATGGACCAGCATCACACTGTGTGCTCAATAAACTGGATATAATTCAAATTCAAGCATTAAGCTTAATCAGTGGGGCAATGAGGACAACACCAGTGGCTGGCAATGCAGGTGGAGTTGGGAGAGACACCTCTGGAACTGAGAAGATCACAGCTTGTGGTAACATATTGGGTAAACCTACAAGGGCCTGGAGAAAATCATCCAAGTGAACAGCTTCTAGATCGATGCTGGGAAAAGGAAAGAAGGAAATTCAGAAGTTTTGCACGGACTATTGAAGGGAAAGCAGAAAGGACAGGAATTAGTAATAAGGCAGAATAGGTACGGAGCATAGATTGTTCCACAAAGCCAACAGAAAGGCAGGCATAGCTAGGACCGCTTCTTTTTGGATTCCAGACCTAATCAGTTCCCCTCTACCACCACTTTGCTCCGTCTAGCGGAATTAGTCCTTACTCTTAATAATTTCTCCTTGGGCTCCTCCCACTTCCTCCAAACTAAAGGTGTAGCTATGGGCACCCGTATAGGTCCTAGTTATGCCTGCCTTTTTGTTGGCTTTGTGGAACAATCTATGTTACAAACCTATTCTGGTATCTGTCCCCAACTTTTCCTTCGCTACATCAATGACTGCCTTGGCGCTGCTTCCTGCATGCATGCTGAGCTCATTGACTTTATTAACTTTGCCTCCAACTTTCACCCTGCCCTCAAGTTTACCTGGTCCATTTCCAACACCTCTCTCCCCTTTCTAGATCTTTCTGTCTCTATCTCTGGAGACAGCTTACCCACTGATGTCTACTATAAGCCTACTGACTCTCACAACTACCTAGACTGCCACCCTGTCTCTTGCAAAAATGCCATCCCCTTCTCGCAATTCCTCCGTCTCCGCCGCATCTGCTCTCAGGATGAGGCTTTTCATTCCAGGATGAGGGAGATGTCCTTTTTTAAAGAAAGGGGCTTCCCTTCCTCCACCATCAACTCTGCTCTCAAACGCATCTCCCCCATTTCACCCACATCTGCCCTCGCTCCATCCTCCCGCCACCCCACTAGGGATAGGGTTCCTCTTGTCTTCACCTACCACCCCACCAGCCTCCGGGTGCAACATATTATTCTCCGTAACTTCCGCCACCTCCAACGGGATCCCACCACTAAGCACATCTTTCCCTCTCCCCCCTCTCTCTGCTTTCCGCAGGGATCACTCCCTACACGACTCCCTTGTCCATTCGTTCCCCCCCATCCCTCCCCACTGATCTCCCTCCTGGCACTTATCCTTGTAAGCGGAACAAGTGCTACACATGCCCTTACACTTCCTCCCTTACCACCATTCAGGGCCCCAGACAGTCCTTCCAGGTGAGTCCTTCACCTGTGAGTCGGCTGGGGTGACATACTGTGTCCGGTGCTCCCGATGTGGCCTTTTATATATTGGTGAGACCCGACGCAGACTGGGAGACCGCTTTGCTGAACACTTACATTCTGTCCGCCAGAGAAAGCAGGATCTCCCAGTGGCCACACATTTTAATTCCACATCCCATTCCCATTCTGACATGTCTATCCACGGCCTCCTCTACTGTAAAGATGAAGCCACACTCAGGTTGGAGGAACAACACCTTACATTCCGGCTGGGTAGCCTCCAATCTGATGGCATGAACATTGACTTCTCTAACTTCTGCTAATGCTCCACCTCCCCCTTGTACCCCATCCGTTACTTATTTTTATACATACATTCTTTCTTTCTCTCACTCTCCTTTTTCTCCCTCTGTCCCTCTGACTACACCCCTTGCCCATCCTCTGGGTTCCCCCTCCCACCTTGTCTTTCTCTCCGGACCTCCTGTCCCATGATCCTCTCATATCCCCTTTGCCAATCACCTGTCCAGCTCTTGGCTCCATCCCTCCCCCTCCTGTCTTCTCCTATCATTTTGGATCTCCCCCTCCCCCTCCCATTTTCAAATCTCTTACTAACTCTTCCTTCAGTTAGTCCTGAGGAAGGGTCTTGGCCTGAAACGTCGACTGTACCTCTTCCTAGAGATGCTGCCTGGCCTGCTGCGTTCACCAGCAACTTTGATGTGTGTTGCTTAAAAAGTCCTGGATACAGACCAGACCATCACAGGTAAAGCCCTTGTTGTGACTGTGAACAGGGTCACCAGAGAGACTGAAGCTGGTGGAGATAGAAGTCCATTCAGCAAAACAAGCAGCAGGCATTATATTCCAGACACTCTTGGAAGAAGAGGCCTGCCTGACCCTATATTACATGACATTTTTATATGCTAAAAATCAAATGTAACAGCAGGACAATGCTGTAGTTATAAAGTATCCAGAATGCTCCTTTTGAATTACATATAATTTTCAAATACCTCCACCTTCACATCCACACCCAAGACACCCACAATGAATTGTAACTCTCAGGTTTGGCTGGCCACGTTAGTCGAGGGAAGACAGTCTCTGGCCCCACCAAACGTGTGAAATCTGAGGTGCCAAACCTCTTGTTTGCGTGGATGCTCATGATGTGTTCCCTTGTTACAAATCAATACCAAGAAATAACAAATGGTACACCATATACAATTAAATGATTTATCTTTACAATTCTTAATTTGACTAGAGGGTTAGTACAGGAAAACAAAAAGAAAAGGGCCCACTTTAATGAAACAGTCTAACGTGCACGTTGGAGCTCACAGTTTCCCATCCATTAGCCCTCCACTGATTTCCCCCAGGTGTCGTTCACTCCCAGCCCCATTCCAAGTCCACTCCGTCCTGCAGTCTACGACCTCTCTGTTCTGGCATCTTCTCTCTCCATCTTTCGCTGAACGAAAGACCTCGAACCACTCACTCTCAGGCACACAAGAAAAAACACTCCCTTCATTAGATGGCGCACATTTCAAAGCCCCGGTTATCTCGACTCATAACCCAAACACTGCTGCTACAGAACAACCATTACATTAGCAGTGAAACATTTCCCAGGACGTTACACTCTCCCCCCACCAAATTTAGTCATGTCCTTCCTGCAAAACACAAAGTCCAACCGGGCTGTAAAAGGCAGTGACATAGCTCCCCAAAGTGGTAGGGACACACTCTGCTCCCTGGTGCGACATAGGCCAGCCTATCCGGTGGGATCCTGATTTTTTGAGACCTCCATACCCCCTCACCTACCTCTTCATGTTCCAACAGTACTGGGGATACTTCTGGTCTACCTGGCGCGGCCTTCCCCGGTCTATCACTCCTGCTCTCCTGCAACTCGGACCCCTCTGTCACTTGGCCGAGTCCTGCTTCATCCCTTGCAGGGTCCCGCTGAACCCCCAGCTGTCCACGGATAGCACCCCACCCGCCCGATTTCACCCGACTCAATGGGAGAAGGGTTGGAAATCTCTTCTTCAATCAGCAGGGAGTTAGCAAAAGATGGCATATACCACACCCCTATTTCCTCATCCTCCAAGTCTGTACCCCATTTAGGGGTGGGGGCCGGTCTAATCTCTCCTGCTGTTTGCCCTTCAGTCACCCAGCGATACCACAGAGTCCTCTTACTATGTTTGGTCTCCAGGTTGGGCTCTGGGTCAACCCACACGTCTTATCCCAGGGGCAGAAGGAGGGTCTGATGGAGAATCTTGACCAGCCCATTCCCATCCCCTGGTTTCACCTGGAAAACTGGTACATTTGCCACCTGGCTCTCCACTACATAGGGCATAGCCAGCCAGCGGTCAGCCAACTTATGCTTTTCAGGTAGCCCCCAATTCTTTATGAGGACTCAGTCTCCCGGCATGAGTTGCGAGATCCTCACCTTTTGACGATACCTCCTCTTATTTCCTTGATTCTGCTGGGCAGCCGGGACCCCAGCTAATTCATAAGCCCTTTTCAGCTCCCTTTTCATGTCAGACACATACTTCAAATAAGTCTTCGGTGGTAGGTCATCCTCGTCCACCCCAAAACAAAGGTCAATGAGCAACCTCACCTCGCGCCCAAACGTCAGATAGTATAGCAAGTACCCAGTAGTTTCATTTTGGGTACAGTTGTAGTAGTGGGCCGGATGTCCAGTATGTTGACTCCACCTGCTCTTCTTGCTGGCCTTCAAGGTTCTGAGCATGTCTAGCAAGGTCGATTAAACCTCTCAGGCTGGGGACCACCCAGCGGGTGATAAGGAGTAGTCCTCGACTTTGCGACTCTGAGCATGCTCAGGAACTCATGGACGAGCCTACTCTCGAAATCCCATCCCTGATCACTATATATCCCCCTGGGGAAGCCATAATAAATGAAATACTTTCCCATAACACTTTGGCCACCGTGGACACCCTCTGATCCTTGGTAGGGAAAGCCTGCACATATCTGATGCAGTGATCCATGATGACTAAGACATTCGCCATGTTGCTGGCATCTGGCTCTATTGACAGGAAATCCATACCAACCAGGTCAAGGGGCCCCGCAATCTGCAGTTGGGACAAAGGAGCTGCCTCGTAGGCAGTGTCTTCCTCCGTATGCGTCGGATGTATGAATTGTAGTTTTCTTCAACCTCCAGCTTCATTTAAGGCCCGTAAAACCGATCTCTGAGCAATCCACAGGCCTTTTCAAACCCCAAATATCATGAAGTTACTTCAACACCATCCTCCTATACTTCTCAGGCAGAACCAGCTGGGAACGTCGAGGTCGTTCCGGAGGTGACATGACCTGGTACAGGATCCAGTTCCTCAACTCCAATCTGGGCCATGCTCTCAGTAATGGAGGCGCAGTGTGTTTCGTCTTCTCCACTTGGACCGGGTCTCCCTTTTCGACCGCTGACCAAATAGTACCGATGCCCGGGTCATCTCGCTGAGCAGCTGCCACTTCCCCAGGCCTCAATTCCGGTAACTGGTTTGTCTTCAGAGCCGTCAAGTGACAGTGAACTTGTGGAATGACACCATCAGAAGCTCCGATCGATCTACTGCTCGATCCTGCCTTCACTGCCATGGCAAACTGGCATATGGCTTTTACCCCTAGGGCAGGAACGCTCTCCCACTCCTCATCCCTGTCCAGACCTTCATGTGCACGTCGGGACAAAGCATCAGCATCAATATTCCTACTTCCCAGCCGGTACTTCAGGCTGAAATCATCGGCAGACAACGCCACCAACCATCAATGGCCTGTGGCATCCAATGTCGCCGAGGTTAGGAATAAGTTAGGGGATTGTTGTCCGTCCTCACCTCAAACTTGGCACCATAGAGGTAGTCAGTCAACTTATCAACAGGCCAGTTCAACACTAGAAACTCCAACTTGTGCATGGGATAGTTTTTCTCAGAGGGTGACAGACTTTGGCTGACTAATGCAACAGGTCTCAACCTGGTGCCCTGATTTTGATACAGGACTTCTCTGCTGGCATCTTTTCGAACTCGAAGAATCCCAGTGGACAAATAAATGCCGTCTTCTCTTTGTCAGCCTCACTCACGGGGATCTGGTAATATCCACTCCTCAAGTCCAGCACACTGAACCATTTAGCACCACTCAGACAGGCCAGCGCATCTTCGATCTCTGGGACCATATACTGGTCAGGGATGGTACACCTATTCAGGGTCCTATAGTCCACACACATCCATACCTTTCTATTCTTCTTTCTGGCCACTACTATTGGGAATATATAGGGGCTTCTGGACTCAGTGATGATCCCAGCTTCCTTCGACTTCCACAAGTGCTGCCGAACATCTTCCACCTCTGCAGGGGCCAGTTGCCGCGACCTTTCTCTGAACGGGGTGTCCTCGGTCACCCAGATACTGTGACGAGTACTCTTGGAACAACCCACATCAAACTGGTCAGTGGAAAAGACACCTTCCAGCTTTAACATCTTCTCTACCAACCTCCTCTTCCAACCTGCACATAGCAGGGAGATGACGAAGTTGAATGACTCAGCAGTCAACTTTCCCCCTTTTTCCAGTAGTTTCTCCCTGGCTTGTCACACAGGGACTCTAGACATTACCGTCACCAGGAAAAGATGCACCAGGGCATCCCCCACTTGAAGGTGACCTCCCTCTTCGTAGTATTCCTGACAATCACTTCCATCCTGTTCACCTGTACAACCGAGGGCTTCTGCTGTTCTCAGCTCTGCCACAATCTCTACCACCCCCCGGGGCAGGCTATCCATGGTCACTTCACCACAGGGGACCACTATTGAGGACTCTACCCTGCTGATGGAAGCCTCCCGTGCCTCTGACACATTCTCCTCCTCTTGTACTTCTCTGATCAGCTCAACAAACGCGGGGGGGTGGGGGCGCATCTTACGAGATAGTGAGAAACCTCAAGCGATCAGGTCCTGGGACTGGGCGCCCTTTGCTATCTGGTCCATTCTTAACTGATCCACCTCAGCCGCCTGAATTGCCCCTCTGCACTGCAAGCAATTTAGCTGCCTGTCTGGTCGAAAGATGTAGGCACAAAGCTCTCCCCCTTCTCCTGACACATGTTCTGAAACCCTGTTATGAGCTCCATTGGGCTTACTGTCATGCCAAATGCATTTTCCAGTGCTCGCATGTAAGTGGCAGTAGTGGCAAGGGGGTACTGGGACTTTACGGCTCTCAAAACGTCAGCAGCCCACCCCCCTCAAACTTTCAACAAATCGCTGTTGTTTTATGTCATCAGGGCCCTGCCACTCATCTAACAACTGAGAGATCTGCTTCGCCCAAGTCTCACACTTCTCTTCCCCTTTAGGGGTGGGCTTCATTCCTGAGAACAGGCGGAGCCTACCATAGCTGGGACTTTGGACCTGGGCATTTTTCCATTTATTCGCCAGGGAGGTAAGGGCGGATACTAACTCAGTATTCTCACACTTCCCTGGAGGACAGGGACTCATTAGACATTCCAAATCAGACCACTCCTTCCCCTCCCTAAGTAGAAATGAGAGAACCCTGTCTCTGAAGTTTCCTCCCCCAGCAACGGGAGACTGGACTTGCGCTTCGGCTGGCTCACCTACACTCTCCTCCCACGGAAAGTATGGACAGTACATACTGCACCCCCCCCACCCCCTCCTGGGGCCCGAATAGGACCAGGCAGTCCTACTGTCGTTACGTCAGCGCTAATCTGAACTAAAACAAAGTCTGTGTCTGCCATTTTATTAAATCTCCACCCCACAATCGTAACTTTGCCTACCGCTTTAACAGTACTTAAAAGTGGAATAACAATTCATCAGGATTACGAATATCTGCCCCACCCAACACACACGCATTAGTTACCAGTAACCCCATGGATGAACACCACTGCTCAACCCCGGCAGCATCCATACTAGCACACACTTAAACACACAATCCACTGGTTCAATGCTCAGGGCAATCACACAGCCTCCAACAGAATCAATCCCGAGCAATAACCCCTCAGGTTCGGCCGGAGGCTTTAGTCTAGGGAAGACAGTCTCTGGCCCTGTCAAATGTGTGAAATCTGAGGTGCAAGACCAAAAATGCAAAAGAGCATGACTTCCTGACATTGTATTCCACCTATCACTTATTTGCCCATTCTCCTAATCTGTCCAAGTTTTTGTGTGGATGCTGCGTGATGTGTTCCCCTGTTACAGATCAGTACCATGAAATAACAGACAGTACATCATGTACAATTAAACAATTTAGCTTTATAATCTTAATTTGACTGGAGGGTTAGTAAAGGAAAACAAAAAGAAAAGGGCCCATTTTAATGAAACAGTCTAATGTGCAGCGTGGAGCTCACGGTTTCCTGTCCGTTAGTCCTCCATCGCTTCCGCCCCAGGCGTCGTCGACTCCCGGCCCCATTCCAAATCCACTCCCTCCTGCGGACTACAACCCCTTCATCCTGGTATCTTCTCTCTCCATCTTCCACTGAACAAGAGACCTCGAACCACTCGCTCTCAGGCACACAACAAGAAAAAAACACTCCCTTCATTCGACTGTGCAAATTCCAAAGCCCCCCTTATCTCTAGTCGTAACCCAAACACTGCTGCTACAGAATGACCATATTAGCAGTGAAATCTTTCCCAGGACGTTACAGAATGTTAATCCCCACTGACTCTGGGTCGCATCATGCATATGCAGGTATCTGGAGTTGAATGGTGAGTTTCTCTGTTTGCAATGGACTCCATTCCGCAGCTCCAAGAACACTATTGTTAGGGGTGCATTTTAAACTGAATCTACAATCCACATTCAGGTATGAAGGCTGGTTGTTGTTGAAATTAGTATTTGAAATATAACAAAACTCCAGAATACACCCTAACAGCTCTCCACACTTCTACAAGGGGTGCTGTTGCAGGAAAGCAACATCTATCATCGAGCACATCCACCATCCAGGACATGCTCTCTTCTGACTGCTGCCATCAGGAAGAAGATACAGAATCCTTGTGTCCCAGACCACCAGGTTCAGGAACACTTATTACCACTCAACCATCATGCTCTAGAACTAGGGTTAATAATTTCACTCACCCCAACACAGAACTGATTCCATAAGACCATAAGATATAGGAGTAGAATTAGGCCATGTAGTCCATCGAGTCTGCTTCACAACCAAGGGACTCACTGTCAAGGGCTCTACAGCTGATGTTCACAATATTATTTATATATTATTATTTTGATTTATTTTTCATATTTACACACTTTCTTGTATTTTGCACATTGGTTCTTTGCCCATCTTCATTGTGTGCACTAAGAAAATGAATCTCAGTGTAGTATATAGTGACGTCAATGTGCTTTGGTAATAAATTTACTCTGAACTTTGTACTTTTGGTGATGTGCTGATGCAGAGGGTGGAGGAGGAGAAAGAGATGGTGTTGGAGGCCAGGTAGATCAGGAGGCAGAAGGTAAGTGATAGAGGGGGAGCAGTTACTGGATGCTGAAGAATTTAATTTTAAGGCTGTCGAGGTGCAGGCTCCCCTAGAGAATATCAGCACACTCAGCACCCTATCGTTTACTGTGAAAGACTTTGCCTGGTTTGACCTCCCAAATTGGAACACTTCATGCAGATTCATAGAGCATGGAAATAGAATTCTTGGCCCAAATGGTCAAATTGGACCAAGTTTCTTATCAAAGCTGCTCATTTGCCAGTGTATACCCAACATCCCTCAAAAACAGTTGTTTCCAACCCTTTAATGCCATGGACCAATACTATTAAGCAAGGGATCCACGGAACCCAGGTTAGGAGTCCCTGCTCTAAGTCGTCCCTATCCACGTACCTGTCCAAGTGTTTGTTTGTTCAAATGTCTGCCTCACCCACTTCATCTGGCAGCTGTGCAGACCATCCTCTGGGTGAAAAAGTTGTTTCTTCTGTTCCTATTAAGTCACTTCTTCTCCCAAAGAGCATGACTTCCTGACATTGTATTCCACCTATCACTTATTTGCCCATTCTCCTAATCTGTCCAAGTTTTTTGTTGCCTCTCTACTTCCTGACAGCTTTCTTCCCCTCAACCTAAGATAAACTGGGTAATGATTTCTTTTCTTTAGCTTCTCTCCCTTCTTGAAGAGTGAAGTGACATATGCAATTCTCCACTATTCTGGAACCATTCCATAATCTAATGATTCTTGAAAGATCATTATTAATGCCTCTATAATCAATTCAGCCACCTCTTTCAGAACCCTGGGGTGTAGACCATCTGGTTCAGGTGACTTATGTACCTTCAGAACTTTCAGTTTCTCAAGAATCTTCTCTCTAATAATGGTGGCTTCACAAACATCATGACCCTTGACACCTGGAACTTTTACTATTCTGCTCGTGTCTTCCACAGTGAAGACTGATGAAATATATTTATTCAGTTCATCTGCCATTTCCTTGTCCCTCATTACTACCTTTCCAGCATCCTTTTCCAGTGGTCCGATATGACCTCTCACCTTTCTTTTACACTTCATGTATTTGAAGAAACTGTTGGTATCCTCATTAAATTTATTGGCTAGTTTACTTTCATATTCCACCTTTACCTTTTTACTGACTTTCTTAGTTGCCTTCTGTTGTTTCTTAAAAGCTTCCTAATCCTCTACCCAATTGCTGCTCAGGTATATGCCCTCTCTTTGGCTTTATGTTGGCCTTGACTTCCCTTGTTTGCCATGGCTGTGTCATCTTGCCTTTAGAATACTTTTTCCTTTCAGGGATGTATATATTCGGTGCCTTCTGAATTGCTTCCAGCTATTGCTGCTCTGCCATCATCCCTGCCAGTATTCTTTTCCAATCAATTCTGGCAATCAACTCCTCTCTCATGCCTCTGTAACTTCCTTTACTCCACTGTAATATTGATATTGTCATGTATCCCATGACAGGTTAAAGATCCAGCAGAAATGGAAAACACTTTGGAGTCCAGTATTGCTATTAACTAATGGTATTTATTAGTAACTACGCAATACAGTAATATAAATGCAGATATATCAAACAGGATTGCAATGATTATATCTAGGTAAGTGTGGAAATATATGAAAACCAAACTTCCTCAGGTCCAGGGGTAAATAGATAGTCTTATGATGATGAGTAAAGTTCAGTTCAGTTCATAGTCTTGAGTTGAGTAGTGATGGAGCGAGAGAGAGGGAGAAATTTGAGTCTTCAGGTGAGCTGACGCCGTCAATCTTCTCATTGTCCTCCGAAATCCTTTAGAAGTTACCGACTGTGACCACAACAAAGGGGACCATTCTTCTGTGGTGGAATTATCAACCCAAGCGAGGGTTGGGCACACAAATAACTCCCCACCGGTCACTCCCTTTTCACACTGCGAGAGCCACTGATTGATCTGCCTGATTGATCCTCCAAAACCCACCTTTTCTGTGGGTACAACAAAGCTCATTCAGTGTCCAAAACCATGTGTCTTCAGGTCTAACAGTTGACCTTCTATTTATCTCACTGTGCTGAATACTAGCTGTCCATCAAGCAGCTCCTCCCTCCTCTCTCTGTAAGAACACAGAAGCTGCCAGTATCCTTGTAGAAAGTATAAACAAACTGTGAGTAGTCTTCGCCTCTCTCCCTCTTTCTTTCTCTTTTTAACAAGGTGTCTGGTGTTGAACAACTCTCTCTCTCTTTTCAAAAGCACAGTTCATTGGGGTAATTCAGGACCCTGTCACACCCCCTTCCTTTTAAAAAAAATGATGCAGGCAAAATTTTTAGTTTAAATGTAAATTATAAAGTTGAAACAATACATATATATTCATCAGATAACAGAGCAAAAACGTGTACCATTTCTAACTGAACATCTGGATAAACAATCAGCTATAATATTGTCTATACCGTTCACATGTTTGATTTTCAGATCATATTCTTGCAATATCAGACTCCAATTTAATAACCTTCTATTCTTATCCTTCATCTTAGTTAGAAACACCAACGGATTGTGATCCGTGTAAACCACAAGTGGTCTCTGGGCAGGACAAACATAGACCTCAAAATGTTGTAAAGCCAGAATAAGTGCTTGTAATTCCTTTTCAACAGTGGAATAATTTTTCTGGTGCCCATTAAATTTCTTTGAGAAATATGCTACTGGGTGTTCAATGTCATACACACCTTTCTGTAACAATACTGCCCCAGCAGCTTTGGCACTAATGTCTGTTGCTATAGAAAATGTCTTGGAAAAATCAGGTGCTTTGAGCACAGGATGATAACACAGGATGGTTTTCAGGTGATCAAATGCCTCCTGGCAAAGATCACTCCATACAAATCTTTCACTCTTCCCTAGGAGCTTTGTTAGGGGGAGAGTGATATCTGCAAAGTTCTTACAAAACTTATGATAATACCCAAACATTCTCAAAAACCTTCTCAAAGCTTTCTCGCCCGTCAGAATGGGAACCTCGGCAAAGCTTGAACCTTGGCCTGTATAGGAGCCATTTGGCCCTGGCCTACTACGTAGCCCAGATAAGTAACTGTGGCATGACCAAACTCACTTTTATCCAGGTTTACAGTAAGATTGGCTTTGGACAGCCTTTCAAACAATTTTTCAACAGCCACCATATGCTCTACCCACGTGTCATTCCAGACCACTAAATTATCTATCGTGGTCCCTTCTGGCAATCCCCCACCTTGCCATTTGCCTCAAGAATTGAGCCTTAATTACCTCATTTAGATTTCAATCATTCCCAGGTTGCACTAACTACATGCACCTGCTTCCCATCAGAAACGACAGGATAAATACCCTGTGACCACAGCAAGAAGCCGCCAGTTTGTTGGTTGACTCTTGAGAGAGTAAACCTTGTTTCCTATTCCTGAGAACTGTTAGTTCTAAGTTTTGCATTGTCTCCTGGATATCGGCTCCCCGTTCGCGATGGCGCTATGCCTAACAACTCTGCCTCAGCATCTGTGTCCTGCACGTGGGTTCATCCCCAGCCACGCCTTTGCAACAGAATGAACTTACCAAGCATGAACCCAGTGGACATGGACCCCGTGCAACAGGCCCTGGCCAGCCAGGGCTATCTATTGGGCGCCCACGATCAACTACTTCAGGAGATCACAGAAAACCTTCAGACACTGTCCATGAATGTGCAGAAGGTCAGTGAACAAGCAGACCGGCTCTCTGCTTCTTTTCCTCTGTTCCCTCCAAGAACCCTGGCTACCCAAACCGCACCGCTTGGGATGGCTTCACCCCTGGAATCAGCAACGCCACCCCCTCGAGAGCCGTATGTACCCAAGCCCGAACCCTACGCCGGGGACCTAGGTAGGTGCCGGGCCTTCCTGTTACAATGCTCCCTAGTCTTTGAGCTGCAGCCACGTACCACACTTCTGATAAGTCAAAGATTGCGTACATCATGGGGCTGTTTCGAGGGGATGCCTTGGCTTGGGCAACTGTGATATGGGACAACTGACTGGAGATTTGTACCTCCTACTCCTCCTTTGTCGCTAAACTGAGGAAAATATTTGAGTAATCCATTCGGGGTAAGGACGCCGTGAAACGGTTGCTTACTCTTCGTCAAGCTTCGCGAAGTGTGGCCAAGTATGCCATTGAGTTCCGGACCTTGGCCGCAGACTCCGGGTAGAATGACGAGGCCCTACGGGAGATGTTCCGACAGGGCCTCTTGGACAAGATAAAGGATGAGTTGGCCGCGAGGGACGACACAGACAGTCTGGACTCGTTGGTATCGCTAGCCATTCAATTAGTTTATCGACTTCAGGAACGTCTGAGAGAAAAGCCCAGTCGCCCCACTCCTCGGGTCAGCCCACGTCCCACCTTACCATCTTCTATCAGCACTAACTTCTCTCTTCCCACTATTCCTGGCAGAGATTCCGCTCCTACTGGCCTGGCGAATCAAACGAACCTCCCTTCCACAACCCAGACTCCGATGCAGATCCCAGCAACCGTGAATTACCAACAACTGTCCCTGTCCCTATCCGCTTTGGTGGATTCCGGTGCTGAGGGCAATCTGCTGGACGAAGAGATAGCCACCCAGGCCGGAATACCTCGTGAGCCGCTAACCACCCCCCTGGAGGCCCGGGCCCTGGACTGAAAACTGCTGGCTCGGGTGACCCGCTGTACGCCGCCTCTGACCTTGATCCTATCCGGCAACCATCGGGAGGAGGTAAGATTCAGCCTCATTCATTCACCTCAAGCCCTGGTAGTTCTAGGGTATCCATGGCTGACCCAACACAATCCCCACATCAACTGGTCTATCAGGAGGATAGCAAAATGGAGCCCGTCTTGCCATGCCAACTGTCTGTGGTCTGCCCCTTCCCCCAGAGAGGCTACCGCGACCCCGCCTGTGTTGGAACCCCTCGACTTGTCCCGCGTCCTCACAGAGTATCATGACTTGGGACAGGTGTTCAGTAAACAACGGGCCCTTCCCCTGCCTCTGCACCGCCCATATGATTGTGCCATTGACCTTCTCCCCGGGGCCTCGCTACCCACCAGTCGCCTTTTTAACCTCCCCCGACCGGAGAGAGAGGCCATGGAGAAATATATGTTAGCGAGTCCCTCGCGACGGGCATTATTAGGCCTTCATCCTCCCCGGTAGGCGCCGGTTTCTTTTTTGTGGAAAAGGAGAACGGGACGCTTCGCCCTTGTATCGACTACTGAGGCTTAAATAATATAACAGTTAAGAACAAGTTCCCTCTACCACTCATTAGTTCGGCTTTTGAGCCACTGCATGGAGCCACCATCTTTTTGAAGTTGGACCTTTGCAACGCCTACCATTTAGTCAGGATAAGGGAGGGGGACAAATGGAAGATGGCCTTCAATACACCTCTGTGTCACTTTGAATATTTGGTCGTGCCGTTTGGCCTCACTAATCTTCCCGCTGTTTTCCAAACTCTGATCAATGACATACTGAGGGACTTTATCAATCGATTCGTATTTGTTTACCTTGACGCTATCCTGATATTTTCTAGCAGCCCCCAAGAACACATACGCCATGTCTGTCAAGTCCTCCAGAGACTGTGGGGAAAACCAGTTACTTGCTAAGGCGGAGAAATGCGAGTTCCACATTCCTTTGGTCAGCTTCCTAGGCTATATCATTGAAAGCGGGCAGGTAAAAGCAGACCCCGAGAAGATCCGGGCAGTGGAAGAATGGCCTCGACCCACGACACGTAAACAACTTCAACGATTCCTAGGGTTTTCAAACTTCTATCGTAGATTCATCAGAAACTACAGTCGAGTGGCGGCACCCCTTACCCGGTTTACCTCGCCATTTTGCTGGGACTCCGAAGCAGACTCGGCATTCACTGACCTGAAGAGACGTTTCACCACCGCTCCCATTCTGGTCCATCTAGACCCATCACATCAATTCATCATTGAGCTGGATGCCTCAGACTCTGAGGTAGGAGCAGTCCTGTCCCAATGATCAAGTTTGGAGGAAAAGCTTCACCCCTGCGCCTTCTATTCTCTCCGACTGTTCCCCACCGAGCGGAATTACGAAGTGGGAAATCAGGAACTGCTGGCGGTCAAACTAGCGCTGGAAGAGTGGAGGCACTGGCTGGAGGGGGCGGAACACCCGTTTGTGGTATGGACTGATCATAAGAACCTGGGGTATATTCAGACCGCCAAACGATTGAACTCCCGCCAGGCACATTGGGCATTGTTTTTTGATCGGTTCAAGTTTACCCTCACATACTGTCCAGGATCCAAGAACGGGAAGCCGGATGCGCTAACCCGCCAGCATGACTCCAAGGATGACACCTCCAAGTCCCGAGACTATCCTCCCACCTTCCTGCATGGTTGCCACCCTCACTTGGGAGATCGAGGCTAAAGTAAAGGAAGCCCAGCGGGATGACCCCGACCTGGGAAATGGACCCGGCGATCACCTGTACGTGCCCACCTCCATCAGGTCCCAGGTTATCCAATGGGGGCACACCTCCCGGTTCGCCTGCCACCCCGGGAGTGATCGGACGCTAGCTCTCCTGAGGAAGCACTTTTGGTGGCCGACCATGGAGGGGGACACCCGTTCTTATGTCTCAGCTTGTTCCATCTGTGCCTGGGGGAAGGTCTCTCATCGACCACCTGCGGGGCTACTTCATCCTCTACCTGTCCCTGGTCGTCCCTGGTCACACATCGCCTTAGACCTTGTCACCGGTCTACCCCCTTCCTGCGGAAACACCACAGTCCTCACCGTGGTAGACGGCGATTCTCTAAGGCAGTGCACTTTGTGGTCCTCCCTAAACCCCCTTCCTCTCAGGAAACCGAAGATCTCCTTGTCCGCCACGTCTTCCGCCTCCTAGGAATCCCTGCTGACATTGTCTCTGTTTGAGGTTCCCAGTTTGTCTCGCAAATATGGAAGGCCTTCTGCCAAGCCTTGGGCGCATCGGTCAGCCTGTCATCCGGCTTCCACCCCCAGACGAACGGGCAGACGGAACGGGCAAACCAAAACATTATATTCACACTGTCACAATGGTGGGGGCGTTGATGGTGGACCCAAATGCAAGACACAGGGACTGAAGTACTAGGAACAGGACAAGGATGCAGGACCTGGGCTAGGACATGGACAAGAAACAGGGGAACTGGACATGGAACTATGAACTAGGAGCCTGGGCTTGAACCCCAAGCCAGAGACTGGACAAGGACCCAGAACCTGGGTCTTGCCTCGGGCTCAGGCCCCAGAATCAGGCAAGGCAAGGACATGACATGACTGCAGGACTGGAGGCTGGGGTCTTGAGGCTTGAGCTTGGAGACAGGCTCGGGGTCTTGGGTCGTGGGTCTAGGGTACTTTGAGGTTTGTGTATGGACTCCGAGCCAGAGACAGGGCAAGGATCCAGAACCTGGGACTTGACTCGGGCTTGGACTCCAGAACTAGGCGAAGACTCTGGCTCGGACTCCAGAACTAGGTGAGGACAAGATGAGGCTACAGGACTGGACATGGCTTGGGTGAGGAATTCTTGGGTAGGGCGAGACACAAGGACAGGTAAAAGCACATGGACAGAACTCGGATAGGACTGGACTAGGCACGGACTGGACGAGGGCCTTCAGGAGCACGGAGCCTTGGACTAGAAGAGACAGGAGCACAGAACACAGAGCCGGCAGCCCTCCTTGGGAATAGGACGTAGAGCCGGGACTCATACACAGAACGCTGAACATGAAGAGATAGATCCCAACAGAAGGTGGTGGCAAACGGCTGGACCCACCTAGCGAAGGTGTGGACACAGAGACAGTTCTCAACACTAGGTAGTGGCAAACAGCCGGACCTGCCTAGTGAAGGCGTGGACATGGAGAGACAATTCCACACAACGAAAGACAGTCCCTTATCTTGACCTAACAATGTTCCGGTCTCGCTCCGGCGGTAAAACTTAAGCGATACAGGTGGGTTATACAGGTGGGGAATCCAGACTAGGTGAGCAGATAAAGAATCAGGCGAGGTATCCAGGCAGACAGTCAGGTGGGGGGTGGGGGGGGGCGGGTAAAGCAAGGAGGGGAACAGAACAGTCCAGCAGGGGATCCCTGATTTGCAGAGGTATTTATGTCTCAGCCGCAATACGAGAATCATGTGCCTACAACAGAAACTGGGGAGAAACCCTGGAATAAGGAACTATGGACCGGACCGTGAACTGGAATATGGACTTCACGGACTGGACCATGACACATACAGTCAAGATGGTGTCACAAATGCTGATATCTCTCTAGCCCTCTCTGTTAAAGGAACGCACCAATATCCCTTTAACAGGTCAATCTTTGTAAGGTATTTAGCCTTCCCCACTTTATCAATGCAGTCATTCACTCTCTTTCCTTGTTCTTTCTTGTTTCCAGCTTCTTGTTCAACCATCTTACTTTCCTCTAAATTCTTTCTGTAAGAATGCTCCTTGATTGGCTGGGCTGAATTTACAATGATGTCATGCCCTGCAGCCATACACCATCTTGGAATGTCAGAAAATAAATCTTTATGTTTGCTAGTTAATTTTTCAACTGTTTTTGCAGTGTAGGTTCCAAATGATGGACCTTGTCAGTGATATTTTTCAAAACAATGGAACTCTTCAATCTTGTTGATACTAGATTCAGTGGGTTAAAATGATTTTTCACCTCATTCCCAGCCTCTGCCACCACGACTGTTTTCCTAACTACCCACAGGTGCTACCCTATCAAATAAGTGTTTATTTTAATTTGAACATTCTGCAAACTTTCCTTTGCAAGGTCACAAACATTGTTAAGTCTTTTCCACACATTGACCCATATTTCCAAATCAGACCACAGTTCTCTGAGTAGGGTCAAATGTCCTTTTCATCTGTGACCGAACACAGGTTCAAATAGACTACACTCCAATGATTTTTGAATTATATCTCCAACAGCAAATAAGAGTAGGGAAACCCCCTCATCTCAGTTTTGTTCCAATTTTTAACACAATGTTGTATCATTTCTTAATGCATGTATGCATTTGTAAATGACAATAAAAGAGGACTGAGTGTTCTCATAATCTTAAAAAAATATATTTTTATCATGGTCTTAAGAGTGGAGTTGAACCGTTCCAAGGCTCTCTCGGACTCTGTGTGATGTGCAGATGACCCAATGTGCTTAGCTCCAAATTCTCCAATTATCCCTGGAATGTTCTCAAAGTAACTGTATGCTGACAGACCGACTCGGGGGAGTGCCATACTAGATCTAGTATTAGGTAACGAACCGGGTCAGGTCACAGATCTCTCAGTGGGTGAGCATCTGGGGCACAGTGACCACCAGTCCCTGGCCTTCAGCATTATCATGGAAAAGGATAGAATCAGAGAGGACCGGAAAATTTTTAATTGGGGAAGGGCAAATTATGAGGCTATAAGTCCAGAACTTGTCGGTGTGAATTGGGATGATGTTTTTGCAGGGAAATGTACTACGGACACGTGGTCGATGTTTAGAGATGTATTGCAGGATGTTAAGGATAAATTTGTCCCAGTGAGGAAGATAAAGAATGGTAGGGTGAAGGAACCATGGGTGACAAGTGAGGTGGAAAATCTGGTCAGGTGGAAGAAGGCAGCATACATGAGGTTTAGGAAGCAAGGATCAGATGGGTCTATTTAGGAATATAGGGTAGCAAGAAAGGTGCTGAAGAAGGGGCTGAGAAGAGCAAGAAGGGGGCATGAGAAGGCCTTGGCAAGTAGTGTAAAGGAAATCCCCAAGGCATTCTTCAATTATGTGAAGAACAAAAGGATGACAGGAGTGAAGGTAGGACTGATTAGAGATAAAGGTGGGAATTTGTACCTGGAGGCTGTGGAAGTGAGCGAGGTCCTCAATAAATACTTCTCCCTGGTATTCACCAATGAGAGGGAACTTGATGATGGTGAGGACAATATGAGTGAGGTTGGTGTTCTGGAGCATGTTGATATTAAGGCAGAGGAGGTGTTGGAGTTGTTAAAATACATTAGGATGGATAAGTCCCCGGGGCTGATGGAATATTCCCTGGGCTGCTCCACGAGGCGTGGGAAGAGATTGCTGAGCCTTTGGCTAGGATCTTTATGTCCTCGTTGTCTACGGGAATGATACCGGAGGATTGGAGGGAGGCGAATGTTGTCCCATGTTCAAAAAAAGTAGTAGGGATAGTCCAGGTAATTATAGACCAGTGAGCCTTACGTCTGTAGTGGGAAAGCTGTTGGAAAACATTCTTAGAGATAGTATCTGTGGGCATTTAGAGAATCATGGTCTGATCAGCATGGCTTTCTGAAGGGCAGATCATCTCTAACAAGCCTGATAGAGTTCTTTGAGGAGGTGACCAGGCATATAGATGAGGATAGTGCAGTGGATGTGATCTATATGGATTTTAGTAAGGCATTTGACAAAGTTCCACATGGTAGGCTTATTCAGAAAGTCAGAAGGCATGGGATCCAGGGAAGTTTGGCTCAGTGGTTTCATAATTGGCTTGCCTGCAGAAGGCAGAGGGTCGTGGTGGAGGGAGTACATTCATATTGGAGGGTTGTGACTAGTGGTGTCCCACAAGGATTGGTTCTGGGACCTCTACTTTTCGTGATTTTTATTAACGACCTGGATGTGGGGGTAGAAGGGTGGGTTGGCAAGTTTGCAGACGACACAAAGGTTGGTGGTGTTGTAGGTAGTGTAGAGAATTGTCAAAGATTGCAGAGAGACATTGATAGGTTGCAGAAGTGGGTGGAGAAGTGGCAGATGGAGTTCAACCCGGAGAAGTGTGAGGTAGTACGCTTTGGAAGGACAAACTCCAAAGCAGAGTACAAAGTAATTGGCAGGATACTTGGTAGTGTGGAGGAGCAGAGGGATCTCGGGGTACATGTCCACAGATCCCCTAAACTTGCCTCACAGGTAGGTAGGGTAGTTAGAAAGCTTATGTGGTGTTAGCGTTCATAAGTCGAGGGATAGAGTTTAAGAGTCGCGAGGTAATGATGCAGCTCTATAAATCTCTGGTTAGGCCACACTTGGAGTACTGTGTCCAGTTCTGGTCGCCTCACTATAGGAAGGATGTGGAAGCATTGGAAAGGGTACAGAGATGATTTACCAGGATGCTGCCTGGTTTGGAGAGTATGGATTATGATCAGAGATTAAGGGAGCTAGGGCTTTACTCTTTGGAGCGAAGGAGGATGAGAGGAGACATGATAAAGGTATATATTAAGAGGAATAGATAGAGTGGATCACCAGTACCTCTTCCCCAGAGCACCACTGCTCAATACAAGGGAACATGGCTTTAAGGTAAGGGGTGGGAAGTTCAAAGGGGATATTAGAGGAAGGTTGTTTACTCAGAGAGTGGTTGGTGCATGGAATACACTGCCTGAGTCAGTGGTGGAGACAGATACACTAGTGGAATTTAAGAGACTACTAGACAGGTATATGGAAGAATTTAAGATGGGGGTTTATATGGGAGGCAGGGTCTGAGAGTTGGCACAATAATGTGGGCCGAAGGGCCTGTAATGTGCTGTACTATTCTATGTCTATGTTAAAGTTAATACCCTGGTCAAATTGAATTTCTTTGGGCAGACCTACCAGTGTGAAAAACTTACTGAATGCTTTTACTACAGTCTTTGCCTGGATGTTTCCGAGTGGCAAGGCTTCAGGGAACTGAGACACAGCACACATAATTGTTAACACATACTGATGACCAGCTGCAGTCTTTGGCAATGGGCCTACACAATCCACTGTGACCCTTGAAAAAGGTTCACCAAAAGCAGGTATCAGTTTAAGTGGTGCTACTTGAATAACCTGATTAAGTTTCCCATCAACTTGGCTGGTGTGTCAAGTCCTGCAATAATTCACACCATCCTATCTTAAACTAGACCAGTAGAATTCCTTCATAATCCTATTCACTGTCTTTCTCTCTCCAAAATGTCCACCGAAAGGCATGTTTAAAATTTCATCCCTGTAAAGTTTCGGAACTACTACCTGATGCTCAATGGCCCAATCCTCACTTGCAGGCACAGTGGCTGGTCTCCACTTTCTCATCAACATCCCATCTTTAAGGTAATATCTCACTGACTCTCTCTGAACCTTCTCTTCTGTGAGAGCTGTCTCCTTTAAAGCCACCATATCTGAATCTTTATTCTGTTCCTCCATAAATTCCTTCCTCGATAAGGACAAACCTTTTGTCATACATCTTACTCTCATCAGCTTTACTACCCCCTAAGTCCTGCTGGAATATGAAAGGTAGAAAAGTCGATGACACATCATCCTGGAGAGGTGTCAACCTCCCCCCATTGTTTACTAAAGTTAGCATTATCAATAGACTTATAAAAAACATGTGTATATTGTGGAAGAGGCCAAACAATCCATTTATCTCATTCCTACGACCTTTATTCTGACCTGTCTCCTTAGCAACTTCCACCAATGGCGTCTCAAAACCATATCAATTCTCCTTTTTCTCCACAACATCGTCATGCATAACATCATAACCTTGAAGGTGTTTACCTCCAAATGTCAAAACAAAATTCAACAGAGTGGCACATACTTCCTCAGCAGGCCTTTGTCCTGCAAGCACGGTCAAATGTCGTGAAACCAATCTAACTTTCACAATTACTTTATTCAAAAGTCCGGAAACAACACCTTTCCCAATATCTTCAGTAACATTTACCTCACCGATTTCTATCTTATTACTAACTTTTAAACCTTCCCTCCCCCCCCCCCCCCCCACCAATACAAGTGACTAAGAATTCTCAATTTCCACTGGTACCAAGGTTAACCGCTTATTCACTGAGCCATAACCATCTGACACAAAAGAACGGCATTCCTTTCCAACCAAGTCGGACACCTCAGACCTTAACTGAGCTTCAACACAAGGTTCAGTACCCTGTGAATCCACAGATACTTCAACAATCTGAACACAGGCAATTGGGACAGCTGCCTCTTCTGGGCCTTCATCACTTGCCCCAGTTTCAAATTCAAGGTCACCCCGAACCTCCCAGCTACTCTCTGGGTAACTCTCATCTGGAGTAGACTCAACCTCGTGGGATAAACCAACTTCATCTGCTGTCTTAGCAGACCCCTGCAAGGTGGCGGCATCCTCTTCAACTAGGTATGCATTTACATCAGCAGGAACACAATTTTTAAATTCTTCAAACAAAACAAGCTCTTCCGAGCTGTAAAAATCATCAGGGTCTGACACTAAACCTCTCAGCTGCCACATCTCCCTCTTGAACTGTCTCTGTCTTTCTACCTCTTCTCTCTGTTTTTCTGCCTCTTCTGCCTTGAGCTGTTTCAGTTGCAACTCATGTTCCCTTTTTAATTTTTCCAACTGAAGCTGAAGCTCAGCCTCAGTAAGTACTTTATCTTCAGCAAACATTTTCAACACATCCTCAGTAAATTGTGTCGTTGAAATATAATATTCAATTTTTTTTGAATTTCTACCTTAGCCATACCCTTCTTTACCGTCTTAAGTTTCAGCTCCTCAACAATTGTCTGCAATTCATCCTTTTTAGCTCTCTTCAAAACCACAGGGTTTGACAATGCCAGAAATTTCCTAACATCCATTTCTGCTGTTTTCCCACATGACCAAATCAAAAGGGATTTTCCCCAATCAATTCCAAATAAGCCCCAACCAATTTGTTCATATCCCAGACGCAGGCCCCAATTTTGATAGGGACCCAGGACGGGCTAAAGTTCCAGCAGAAATGGAAAACACTTTGGAGTCCAGTATTGCTATTAACTAATGGTATTTATTAGTAACTACAGAATACAGTAATATAAATGCAGATATATCAAACAGGATTGCAATGATTATATATAAGTAAGTGTGGAAATATATGAAAACCAAGCTTCTTCAAGTCTAGGGGTAAATGATGATGATGTGTAAAGCTCAGTTCAGTTCGTGGTATTGAGTTGAGTGTTGATGGAGAGAGGGAGAGGGAGAGATTTGAGTCTTCAGGTGAGCTGATGCTGTCGATCTTCCCATTGTCCTCCGAAATCCTTTAGAAGTCACCGACTGTGACCACAACAAAGGGACCATTCTTCTGTGGTGGAATTATCAACCCGTGTGAGGGTTGGACACACAAATGTCTCCCCACCGGTCACTCCCTTTTCACACTGTGAGAGCCGCTGATTGATCCGCCTGATCGATCCTCCAAAACCCACCTTTTCTGTGGGCACAACAAAACTCATTCAGTGTCCAAAACCATGTGTCTCCAGGTCTAAGAGCTGACCTTCTATTTATCTCGCTGTGCTGAATACTAGCTGTCCATCAGGCAGCTCCTCCCTCCTCTCTCTGTAAGAACACAGAAGCTGCCAGCGTCCCTGTAGGAAGTATAAACAAACTGTGAGCAATCTTTGCCTCTCTCTCTTTCTTTTTAACAAAGTGTCTGGTGTTGAGCAACTCCCTCTCTCTCTTTTCAAAAGCACAGTTCATAGGGGTAATTAGAGACCCCATCACAATATATCTAACATGATTACCAATTTGCGGGACTGTCCTGAATCCTTAAAGGAGCTGCACCAGCTATCCGCACTGCGAAGAGTTAGAGTGTCTAAGTTCCAGAAGCTGGATCTGTTGGGTGCGTCTCTTAACAGGACCCATCACCTATGGCTGACTGCTGACAATCCTGGCTGTTTGTAGAGACAGTGATGATAGACGTCAAAGAGGGCCAGATCTAAGATGTCTCTATCAGGCACCCAGCACCTCTACTGTGGTCCGAATTCTTCCCAGTCCACGAGGTATTGTTGAACACCTGGAGCAGTACGCAAGTACAGAAGTCTTCTCACCGTGAAGACCTGTTCCCCCTCAATAAACCAGAGTGGCAGCAGGGCTGGTGGTGGTGGGGCTAAGGGACTGATGCAGACAGGTTTTAATTTATAGATGTGGAAGGTGGGATTCATCTTTAGAGTCTTGGGGAGCTGCAAGGTATAAGCCATGGGGTTTACTTTCCTTAGGACTTTGATGGATCCAGTGAATTTGCTTGCCAACTTTCTAGATTCCACACAGAGATACGAATTATAAGTGGACAGCCAGACCTGTTGCTCAGGGTCTAAATTGGGTCTGTCTTCTCCTTCAGTTTGCTTTGGTCTCTGACCTCTGGATGGAGGCCAGAAAAGTTTCTCATGCCCTAATCTATTTCTGCTTGCAGCATTGGATGAAATCTTTGGCTGCAGGGACCCCAACCTCTGCCTCCTTGCATGGAAAGAGGGGCAGCGGATAACCAAACTGTCACTTGAATAGTGACATCCCATACGCTGAATGCTGTAAGATGTCCACTCATAAGGTCTTTCTGAGGCCAGGCATCTGAAGGTACATTCTAAATCTTGTTTAGTCCACTCCATCTGACCTTTAGATTGAGGGTAAAACCCAGAGGAAAAGCTTACTGCTGCCACTATCAGTTTACAGAACACTCTCCAGAAATATGATGTTTATTGTGGACCACAATCTGAGACAACATCCACCAGGAATCTGTGGATCCTGAAGACCAGCACCAGGACTATTTTGGCTGTCCCCCCTGCAGATGGTTGCTTCTTCAAGACAATGAACTTGCAGGCTTTCAAAAACCAATCGAAAATTACCATGATGACCGGCTTCCCCTTGGTTGGCAGGAGACCCATGACAAGGTCCATGGAGGTGTGTGTCCAATGTCTTTCCAGAACAGGACGGGGGTGGGGGAGCCCTTGAGATCAGGAATGAGGCTCCTTGTTCCAGTCACACACCTTACATGCTTCCACGAAGGACCGAACCTCTTTTGTCATTCCAGGCATCCAGTACCTCCACTTGGTAAACCTGAGGGTCCTGGCAATCCCTGGCAGTGTGGTCATTTTTGACGAATGACCCCATTGGAGTACTTGTGACCAGAATGAAGTTGGGACAAAGAGCTGACCTAGAAGGCTGTTCTTAGAAATTCCCCCCAATCGCTTGGGCCTTGTGATCAGGATCGTCGTTTGCTCATCCAATTGCTGTGACCACACTGACTTGCGGCAAAATAGGGGTAGGTTGCTCCTCTCATTCTGGTTCGTCAAACTCACGGGACAGGGCTTCTGGCTTCTGGTTCTTTGACCCCAGTCAATAGAACAGGATGAATTCAAAAAACAAAGACAACCTGACCTGCTCGGAATGCAGGCTCTTGGCCTCCTGAATATAAGCCAGGTTCTTCTGGTCAGTCCAAATGATAAAAGGGTTCCTGGCCCCCTCAAACCAGTGACGCCATTACTCCAAAGCTAAGAACTGCAAGGGGCTCCCAATTCTCGTTGTCATAGTTCCTCTCTGCCGGGGATAGCCACCTGGAGAAGAATGCGCACAGGTTTAGTTTACCATCCAAAGGTGATCGTTGAGACAAGATGGCACCCACTCCATTGATTGAGCTGTCCACCTCCATGATGAAGGGGAGGTCCCAGTTAGGAGAAACCAAATTAGAAGCTGTTGTGAACCACTGTTTGAGCTCAACAAAAGCAGACTCTGCTTCGGTAGTCCAGACGTAAGGGTGTGTAGAATTCTTAATTAGCAAAGGCAGCAGACCTGCACTGAGCTGAAGTTGCTTATGAACTTCTGGTAGAAATTTGCAATCCCCAAGAAACATTGGATTTGTTTGCTGCTAGATGGTGGCGGTCAGTCTCTGACTGCCTGGGTCTTGGTAAGTCTTGGTAGGCTCCATCTTGAGATTGCCATTGGAGATGATGAACACCAAAAATGAAACAGTCGTCACGTGAAACTCAGACTTCTCCAACAGAACATCAACTCCATGCTCTAGACGCCTCTTTAAAATGTCCCTGACGTTAACGTCGTTTTTCTCCATGGACTTTGAAAAGGTTACGGTATCATCAATGTAGATGAAGGAATACTTATCAAGAATATCCATAATGGCTGGAGCATTCACGAGGCTGAAGGGCATCACCAGATACTCGTAGTGCCCCGTTGGTGTATTGAATGCAGTCTTCCACTCATCACATTCCCTTATATGGACCAGATGGTACACACTCTGTCATTCCAGATTTGTGAATACTCTCAGTCTTGGAGCATTTCGAAGTCCATGAATGGCAGTGGGTAGTGATATTTGGCCATCATGCAGTTTAATCCTCTATAATCAATGCACGGCCAAGGGCTTCCGTCCTTCTTTCGTATGAAGCAGAAGCCTGTGCCAGTGAGTGAGGTGAAGAGCCGAATGAAGCCTGTGGCAAGAGCCTCCTTAATATACTCTTCCACTACACTTCTCTCTGGGCCCAAGAGTGCGCTTAATCAACGCTGCAGGGGACAAGTACCAGGCAGCAGGTATCGCACAGTTGTGGGGTTGGTGTGTTGGAAGAGTTGAGGCCTTTCCCTTGCTGAAGGCTTCCTCCATGTCCTTGTAGATGGATGCACTTTCAATGGGTTTGGGTGTTCTATCTCCTTGGACTCTCTTTCGAAGATGATCCCTGAGGCTTTTTAGGCGGTGGGGTGATTCAACTGACCTCAGAGTCCGCTCCCTAGGCTCACAAAGCTCATTCATGGAAACGAGCCAAGTCAGAGTCTAAATCCCAATCAGGATCCTCAGTCAGCGGCAGCGAGGTGTTACAGAGGGTTCTTTTCCTCCTGGAAACAGGTTTCAAGGCTCGGCATAATGGAGTCTGTTCCATTACTCGAGACCTGGTAGCTGTGTTCTTAAGGTTGGCTGCAAGTTTCCCAGAGAGTTCGGGCATCTCTTTGGTCTAGTTCCTGTGGGATTCAGACTCGATAGTGTCAGAACTCATACAGTCTCATCGTCTGGAATCAGTTTCTCCATCCAGGAGGGCAGGACTAAGTCACCAGAAGGTCTTGGATTACTTCGCACTGAGGCTGCACCCTTTTTGGTCATTTCTCATGGGAGTGTCTGAGTCTTGGAACACCATGCCACAAACAAACCCTCTTACAATGACGGACCAAGAAATTGAGGGGTAGGGCCAGGAGGGGATTTGGTACTCGAATTAGTGTAGTAAAGGGAACAGATAATATTAGTGTGAGGAATGTGAAACCAACGTTTTGTTTCAATGATTCTCCCCTCCCTCCAGTCCATGGAGGATTATGCTGGGATAGCCAAGGGTACTCGAGGATCAGGGGTACGTGGAGAATCAATTATGTAGAAACTAATATCATCCCCATGATCTGCTATCCTCATCTGCAAATCCACAGTCTGTTGCTGGATCCGCCCGGAACTGAGTGGGTGACTGTCCAAGACAGTTGCAGGCATGGCTTGGCTCAACACTCACAGCGGGCAGTAACTTACAGATAAGTTACAGTACCTGGGCCTTTGTCCCTCCCTCTGCAATTGGATGCTCCGGTTAGGAAGACCACCATTCGTGATAATATCTCCTCCTTGCTGACGATCAACACTGGTGCACGTCAGGGGTGTGTGCTTAGCCCACTGCTTCTCTCTCTCTATACCCATGACTATGTGGTTGGGCATAGCTCAAATACCATCTATAAATTTGCTGATGATACAACCGTTATTGGTAGAATCTCAGATGGAGATGAGAGGGCGTGCAGGAGGGAGATATACCAACTTGTGTCGTGGTGCCACTGCAACAACCTTGCACTCAATAACAGTAAGACAAAAGAGCTGATTGTGGATTTCAGGAAGGGCAAGATCAAGGAACACATACCAATCCTCATAGAGGAATCAGAAGTGGAGACAGTGAGCCATTTCAAGTCCCTGGGTGTCAAGATCTCTGAGCACCTAACCTGCCCCCAACATATCGACGCAGCTATAAAGAAGGCAAGACAGTGACAATACTTCATTAGGAGTTTGAAGAGATTTGGTAGGTCAACAAAAACACTCAAAAGCTTCTATAGATGTACCATGGAGAGCATTCTGACAGGCTGCCACACTGTCTGGCGGGGGGCGGGGTTGGGGTGTTGGGTGGCTACTGCACAAGACCGAAAGAAGCTGCAGAAGGTCATAAATTTAGTTGGCTCTACCGGGGGTACTAGCCTACATAGTACCCAGGACATCTTCAAAGAGAGGTATCTCAGAAAGGCAGCGTCCATTATTAAGGACCCCCAGCACCCATTCCCATCAGATAGGAGGTACAGAAACCTGAAGGCACACACTCAGCGATTCAGGAACAGCTTCTGCCCCTCTGCCATTTAATTCCTAAATGGATATTGAACCCATGAACACCCCCTCACTTTTTAAATATATACTATTTCTGTTTTTGCATAATTTTTAATCTTGTTCAATATATGTAAACTATAATTTATTTATTTATATATTTTTCTTTTTATATTATGTATTGCTTTGAACTGCTGCTGCTAAACTAACAAATTTCATGACACATGCTGGTGATAATAAACCTGATTCTGGATGTTGAACCAACCAGTGAATCAATGGGATTGGGATTAGTGACTGCTACGGTTATAGTCCTCCTGATACTGAACGGTCTTAGCAGTCCTGACTGTTCCAGCCTGGGATGTTCAATCATGCCCACAGAACCTGGTCTTAGACTCTCCCAGTATAGGAAAAATCCTCTCCACATCCACTCTTATCAAGGCTTTTCAACATTTGATCAGTTTCAATAAGGGCACCACTCATTATTCTGAATTCCAGCAAGTACATGAAATTCTCTCCTTATGACAAGCCTTTCAATCTCAGAATGATTTTTGTGAACTCTCCTCAATGTGACCACATTCTTTCTTAGATAAGGGGCCCAAAAGTGCTCACAGTACTTCAAGTTGGGCCTCACCAATGCTTTCAAAGACTCAACGTTACATCCCTGCTCTTATCTTGTAGTCCACTTGGAATGAATGCTGACATCACATTTGCCTTCCTCACCACTGACACAACCTGCAAATTAACCTTTAGGAAATCCCGCACAAGGACTCCCAAGTTCCTCTGCACTTCAGATTTTTGAAATTTCTGTCCGTTTAGAAAACAGTCTGCCCTTTTATTTCTTCTTCCAAAGTGCATGACCATACAATTCCAAACATTGTATTCCATCTGCTGCTTCATTGCCCGCTCTCCCAATCTGTTTTAGTCCTTCTGTAGCCTCTCTACTTTCTCAAAACTACCTGCCCCTCCACCCATCTTGATTCATGTGCAAACTTTGCAACAAAGCCAACAATACCATCATCCAAGTCATTGACATTTTTCATTAAAAGCAGTCCCACCACTAGTCATCGGCAGCCAAACAGAAAAGTCTCCCTTTTATCCCATTCTTTGCCTTGTAGCAATCAGCCACTTTATCCATGCTAGTGTCTTTCCTGTAATACCATGGGCTCTTAACTTGTGAAGCAGCCTCGTGTGCGGCGCCTTGTCAAATGCCTTCTGAAAATCCAAGTACACAATATCCACCGATTCTATTCTGCTTGGTAACTCTTCAAAGAATTCCAACAAATTTCTCAGGCAGGCTTTTCCTCGAGAAAACCATGCTGACTGTGGCCTGCTTTATGATGTGCCTCCAAGTACCCAGAAACTACAACCTTAACAATCAACTCCAAAATCTTCTCAACCACTAAGATCAGATTAACTGGCCAACAATGTCCTTTCTTCTGCCTCTCTCCTTCTTAAAAAGAGGAGTGACATTTCCAATTTTCCAGTCTTCTGGAACCATTCCAGAATCTAGTGATTTGTGAACAATCATCACTAATGCCTTCCCAGTCTCTTCAGTCACCTCCTCCAGAACCCTGGGGTGTACACCATCTGGTCCAGGTGACCTACCTACCTTCAGACCTTTCAGTTTCTCAAGAACCTTCTCCCTAGTAATGGCAGAGTCTCCCACTTCTGCCCCCTGACACTCTCGAAATTCCCATACAGCTCGTGCCTTCCACAGTGAAGACTGATGCAAAATACTTCTTTAGTTCTTCAGTTTGTCCACCATTTCCTTGTCCCCTATTACTATCTCTCCAGCATCATTGTCCAGTAGTCTGATATCCATTTTCTTCTCTCTTTCACAATTTATGTATCTGAAGAAACCTTTGGTATCCTTTTTAACAGTATTGGCTAGCTTACTTTTGTATTCCATGCTTTTCTTCTGTAAGGCCTTTTTCATTGCCTTCTGGTGGTTTTTAAATTCTTCCCAGTCTAACTGCCCACCAATTCTTGCTCCATTATATTAACTTCCTGCCATAGGGATTGCGTTTACCAGTCTATAGTTTCTGGCATTTTATGGGATCGATTCCCATCAATGAGAGGACTCCTTCATCCGGTTATCAGCAGTCATTTGGACAAAGCCCCAGGATGAGATTGAAAGGAAGAAATCTCAGTCTGTCTCTGTGGGAATGCCCCCAAACGCAGTATTGTGCAAAAATATACTTGGATCAGAATTTGGAGAGTCACACGTTCACAAAGTCGAGGAGATTTCCAGTGCCTAGAACACAGGGTGCAGAGCAGGAAGTGAGAAACATGTCCCGGATTTGGATATTAGTCCAGTACACTGGCCTTTGAGGATCTCTCCCTCGTACTCTGACCTCTCCCTCCTTGTCCTTCCTTGTTTCCCTCCCTCTTTCACCTTCCACCTTCTCTATTCATTTCATCAAGGGGTTGAGTTGGTGATGCAGATACGCAAGTTCAGATCACATCACGGCAGCTGGGATGTTTAAACTCAGTTCATTAAACATGTAACTGTGGCTTTGACGAAATGGATTGATGTCCGTGTTTCAAGGAAGGGAATCTACTGACTTTACCTGGTCTGGCCTGTATATGTCTCCAGGCCCACGGTAATGTAGTTGACCTTTAACTGCACTGTGAAATGACCCAGTAATCCACCCAGTTCAAGAGCAGTTGGGATGGGAAAGAAATGTTGTTCTACTCACATCTCATGACTGAATAACTAAAAGTCATCCACGGTTATATTGTATCATGACGGATCCATCACAGTTTAGATTTGTGATCAATCCCATGAGATTGGGATTGATTTTAATTTAAATTGCAGATATAGCATTAGGAATGACTCTTGTCAATAGTTGGATTGGCCAGTCCTGCTTACACATGAGTGACCAGTGTAAGTTCAGGTTATGGGCATGGGAAATCTCCACAGGATCTGGTCCTAAGTCATCTCCTTAGCTGCAATAACTTCCCCAGTATCTGAGTCAGTGCCATGCCCCCTCATGACATGCTCTGCACTCCAGGTTATGGGCACAGGGAGTCTCCTACAATACATGATTGTGGGTGCAGTCTCTAAAATCTGCTCCATATATATTTTCCCAAATGTCCGAACATGGTGCATTCCTCAGATATGGGGTTGGGAATCTGATACTCGGATTCTTCCAAATAGCTGATTTTAAATTGCTTCTCAAACATGGGAATCACCACCCTTCCCGAAGATCATTCGTGCATTCCCAAGCTCTTGTCATACTTCCTCATGAATGATGTTGAGAATTAACCACAATTTCTGGTCCTGTGGAGGAGTATTTTTCTCATTGTCTGCTCTTTCAT
Organism: Mobula birostris; assembly: GCF_030028105.1. Taxonomy (NCBI): domain Eukaryota; kingdom Metazoa; phylum Chordata; class Chondrichthyes; order Myliobatiformes; family Myliobatidae; genus Mobula; species Mobula birostris. The sequence continues at coordinate 19,546,750 of NC_092379.1, forward strand.
AGTTTTCCCCAATGTCTATTCCTGGAGTATATTCCTTCAATATCTGGTCCTGTGTGCCTTCCTCTAATGTCTGTCCCTTGGACTTACTCTGCTCAAATCAGGTGCTGGTGTCCATCACACAAACATCTGTTGTATTCTATTCTATCTTGGTTTGCATTAATTTCGTACCTGTTTATCTTTTCTACTCCTGGTGTTGTATTTTCCTGCATTGGCATATTTTAAAAAAAATGCTATTTCTTGCTGACATCCCATTCAAACATGTGTCTGGTCGATATACAGTTCTGCTTCACCTGTACTTGTACCAACACCTCCACACTCTCTGATGGGTTTCCTTCAGCTTAGCACCGAGCAGGCCAAAAGCTTTGGTCCCCACAGTAAGTTCTGTTTCACGGCAGTGATGCTGTTAAGTGCCTTTTCAGTGGCCTGAGAACAAAAATTCAGGGTGACTTGACAGTTCACTGTAGTGCAGAGGGACAAAGGTGCTGCCTTTCAGCTGAGACATTGAAGGGAGATTGTGCATACAATGGAGAAGCTCCTGTACCTACAGCTTTATAGGACATGGAGGGTGGAGATTAGGATAATGTGTTGAAATATGGGATTGAGACACTCATTATTAAACATTCCACCAATATCTGTATCTGGGATGTGTAACACGGTTCTGAAAAACTCTTCCAATGGGCCTCTGTGTTTTCCTGAATATCTTTCTCAGGGTGCAGCACCTTGGTATTCCTACCATGGGAAATCCATTAAGAACATGAACAGTATGTGTGGGGCTACACTCATATATCACAGGCTGGAAATCTCTCCGATATTTGTCCCGGGATGCACTACCCATTTGTTGTACTTGGACGCATGTGAAGTCACTGCAGTGATGAGGGAACTAAGATGGGCTGAATGGTTTTATCAACTCCAGACACTTCATTTTCTCATTTACTTTGTTTTTTAATTCACATAATTTCAAATCATGATATAAACTTCAGCAGAATAATGAAAGAAAAGCTACAGGCAATGATTTCCATAATGTCTGATTTCCAAAATATGACAGAACAAGATCCCAAGCCCCCTCTCCACCACAATCCCCGTCCCCATGTCAACTTCTTGCTCCATAACAATAATACCCATTTCCTCACCTCCCTCTTCTCTTTCACTAAGCACACCCATATTCCCCGCTCCCCATTCCCAAGCCTTAACCCTGCCTTCCTCTCCCCTCCTGTAAACCCCCTCCAGTGTCACATATCCTGCCATTTTCCCAATGTATCATCCACTGCTGTCCCTCCGCCCACTGAACCGGCTCTGTGCCCCCATTTCCCATCTGGCATCCCCGGTACATTTAGAGGTTTATTTCCTGAAATGAGCAGTTGCAGTGCAGTAGCCTCGGATTGCCGAGTGAGTGAGATGGAGACTCCATTTCCAAACATCGCAGCCACACGGGGATCTCTTGACTGAATGTGGGGCGTGTGTCTGCTGGTCACTGCTGAACCTGAAATATAGACAGGAGAGTATGATATTGTGTGTGACAAGGTGCAGCACAGACATTAACCTGTGAGGACAGGTGAACTAAATAACAGATGGTCTGTCCTCATTCCAGGAGGTGGAATCCCATAAAGAGATGTCTGTCATTAGTCTCCGAGGTCACACCAAAACAAAAACCTGAATACCAGTTCAGACCTTTAGGGTGATCCACAGTTGGGCTAATGTTTTAGTTCCTGACTAAAACCATAAGATAAGACATAGGAGCAGAATTAGGCCATTTGGCCCATTGAGTCTGCTCCAGCATTTCATCATGGCTGATCCAATTTCCCTCTCAGCCCCAATTACCTGCCTTCTCCCAGTATCCCTTCATGTCCTGACTAATCAAGAATCTATCAACCTCTTCCTTACATATACTCAGTGAGTTGGGTACCACAGCTGCCTGTGGCAATGAATTATACAGATTTTCCACTCTCTGGCTAAAGAAATTCCCCTTCACCTCTGTTCTAAGTGGATGGCCCTCTATTCTGAGGCTGTGTCCTCTTGTCTTAGACTCTCCCACCACAGAAAACTCCTCAACACATCAACTCTATTGAAATTTCAACATTCGATAGGTTTCAATGAGGTCCCCCTCATCCTTGTAAATTCCAGTGAATACAGACCCTGAGCCATCAAACACTTGTCATATGATAAGCCTTTCGATCCCTGAATCATTTTTGTGAACCTGCTCTGAATCCTCTTCAATTTCAGCAAATCCTTTCTTAAAAAAGGTGCTCAAAACTGCTCACCATACTACAAGTGAGACCTCACTAGTGCCTTAGAAATACTCAACATTACATCCTTGCTTTTATATTTTATTTCTTTTGAAATGAATTCAAACATTGCATTTGCCTTCCTTGCCACAGACTCAACCTGCAAATTAGCCTTAATGGAATCCCACACAAGGACTCCCAAAGCCCCGCACTTCAGATTTTTGAATTTTCTCTCCATTTATAAAATAGCCTACGCCTTCATTTCTTCTCCTGAAGTATTTGACCATTCACTTCCCAACACTTTATCATATCTGCCACTTCTTCGCCCATTCTCTTAATCTGTCTAAGTATTTCTGTAGCCTCACTTCTTCCTCAACTCTACCAGCCCCTCCACCTATCTTTGGCCATAAAAACCATCAATTTTCTAATCCAAATCATTGACATTTTACATGAAAAGATGCAGTCCCAACACAGACCCTTGTGGAACACCACCAGTCACCAGCAGCTAACCAGAAAAGGCTCCCTTTATTCCTACTCTTTCCCTCCTGTCAATCAGAGAATGTTCTATCCATGCTAGTATCTTTCCTGTAGTACTATGGGTTCTTTGGTAACACACACACACACAATGCTGGAGGAGCTCAGAAAGCCTGGCAGCATCTGTGAAAAAGACTAAACATTCAAAGTTTCAGACTGATGAAGGGACTTGGCCCAAAACATCGTTTGTTTACTCTTTTCCATAGATGCTGCCTGCCATCATCCTGCCTTTAGAATATTTCTTCTTTGGGTTGCATCTATCTTGTGCCTTTCAAATTGCTCCCAGAATCTCCAACCATTCCTGCTCTGTCATCATCCCTGCTGGTGTCCCCTTCCAAATAAATTTTGGCCAGCTCCTCTCTCATGCCTCTGTCATTCCCTTTACTCCACTGTAATTCTGATCCATTGATTTTAGCTTCTCCTTCTCAAATTAATTGCAGGATGAATTAAATCATATTTTGATCATAGCTCCTAGCGTTCCCTTACTTTAAACTCTCCACTCCAGTTCATTGCACAACACCTAATCCAGAATAGCTAATGCCGAGTGGGCTCATTCATCACCTGCTCTAAAACAACCCATAAGCATTCTACAAATTCTTTCCCTTGGGATGCGGCACCAAAATAATTTACTACAGCATGGGCCATTTGGCCTGCACTGTTGTGCAGAACCAGTTATAAAGCAAATCGAAAGCACCCAAGCACCAATCCCTACCACCTACACCATGTCCATATCCCCCCTTCTTCCCTACATCCACTTGCCTATCCAAACATCTCTAATGTATTTGCCTCTACCATCACATCAGCCAGTGCATTCCAGACATCCTCCACTCTCTGAGTATAAAACTAAGCCCTCACATCCCCTTGATCCTATCCCCCTCACCTAAAATTCATGCTCTCTGGTAATACATATTTCAACCCTGGGAAAGAGATACTCTCTCTCCACTCTATCTTTGTCTCTCATAATCTTGTAAACCTCGAGTAGATCCCGCACCCCCCAGCCTCCAAAGCTCCAGAGAAAACAACCCAAGTTTATGTGGCCTCTCCTGATTGCATGTTCCCTCGAAACCAGGCAGCATCCTGGCAAACCTCCTCTACACCCTCTCCAAAGCCTCAACATCCTTCCAATAGTAGGGCAACCAGAATTGTCCGCAATACTTCAGTGTGGTCTAACCTGAGTTTTATAAAGTTGTAACATAACCTCCTGACTTTTGAACTCAATGCCTCGATTAATAAAAGCAAGCATTCCTTAAACCTTGTTAACCAATTTATTGACCTGTGTAGCCACTTTCAAGGAGTATGACCTTGGATCCTATGATCTCTCTGCTTAACAATACTGTAAAAGACCTTCCCCTTAAAGGTGTACTGTCTCTTTACATTTGCCCTCCTGAGGTGTAACACCTCACATTTATCTGGATTAATCTCCATCTGCCATTTCTGAGTCCACATCTGCAGCTGATCAATGTTGTGCTGTATTCTTTGCCAGTCTTGCACACTATCCACAACTCCACCAGCCTTGGTATCATTCGCAAATTTACAAATCCACTCATCCACATTTTCATCCAGATTACTTATATACATTACAAACAGCAGAAGTCCCAGCACAGATACCTATGGGACTTCACTAATTACCGACCGCCAGCTTGAACAAATCCCCTAAACCATTAGCCTCTGTCTTCTATTCGCAAGCCAGTTCTGAATCCAAACAGCTGGTTTGCCACGGACCCCATGTATCTTAATCTTCTGGATTAGCCTCCCATGAGGGACTTTGTCAAATGCCTTACTAAAATTCATGTGGACAGCATCCACTGCCCTACCGTCATCAATCTGTCTTACCTTGTCAAAAAACTATCAAGTTGTAAGGCACAACCTGCCACGCATAAAGCCATGCTGGCTCTCCCTAATTAGGCCATGGCTTTCCAAAAGGGGATATCGAGGTACAACATTAGCCACTCGCCAGTCCTCTGAGAACTCACCTGTGGCAAGATAGGACACAAAGAGACTGGTCTCTTGCCTCCTTCAATAACCTGGAGTAAATCCCATCTGGGCTGTAGGACATCCATCTTAATCCTGATCAAGAGGCCCAACACTTCCTCCTCCTTGACTCTAAATGCCCAAATGTATTTATCTCCTCAGCACTGATCTCCATATCCTTTTCTTTGGTAAATACTGAAGCAAAGTACTCATTTGGCACCTCATTCATATTCTCTGCATCCAAGCAAATATTACCGCTCCCCCCATCCTTGAGTGGTCACATCCTCTCCTGAGTTATCCTCTTATTCTTGATGTATGTATAAAATGCCTTGAGATTCACCTTAATCCTACTTGTCAAGGACTTTTCATGGCCCCTCCTGGCTTCCGTCATTCCCTTTAGTTCCTTTATATAGAACATAGAACATAGAATTGTACAGCACATTATAGGCCCTTCGGCCCACAATATTGTGCCGACCCTCAAACTCTGCCTCCCATATAACCCCCCCACCTTAAAGTCCTCCATATACCTGTCTAGTAGTCTCTTAAATTTCACTAGTGTATCTGCCTCCACCACTGACTCAGGCAGTGCGTTCCATGCACCAAGCACTCTGAGTGAAAAACCTTCCTCTAATATCCCCCTTGAACTTCCCACCCCTAACCTTAAAGCCATGTCCTCTTGTATGGAGCAGTGGTGCCCTGGGGAAGAGGCGCTGGCTGTCCACTCTATCTATTCCTCTTAATATCTTGTACACCTCTGTCATGTCTATGGGAGAGTATAGGAGCAGGGATGTGATGTTGAGGCTCTATAAGGTGCTGGTGAAACCTCACTTGGAGTACTGTGGGCAGTTTTGGTCTCCTTATTTAAGAAAGGATGTGCTGACGTTGGAGAGGGTACAGAGAAGATTCACTAGAATGATTCCGGGAATGAGCGGGTTAACATATGAGGAACATTTGTCTGCTCTTGGACTGTATTCCTTGGAGTTTAGAAGAATGAGGGGAGACCTCATAGAAACATTTCGAATGTTGAAAGCAACGGACAGAGTGGATGTGGCCAAGTTGTTTCCCATGATGAGGGAGTCTAGTACGAGAGGGCATGACTTAAGGATTGAAGGGCGCCCATTCAGTACAGAGATGCAAAGAAAATTTTTTAGCCAGAGGGTGGTGAATCTATGGAATTTGTTGCCACGGGCAGTAGTGGAGGCCAAGTCATTGGGTGTATTTAAGGCAGAGATTGATAGGTATCTGAGTAGCCAGGGCATCAAAGGTTATGGTGAGAAGGCGGGGAGTGGGACTAAATGGGAGAATGAATCAGCTCATGATAAAACGGCGGAGCAGACTCGATGGGCCAAATGGCCGACTTCTGCTCCTTTGTCTTATGGTCTTTTGTCTCTTGTCATCCTCCTTCTCTCCAAAGAGTAAAGCCCTAGCTCCCTTAATCTCTAATCCATACTCTCTAAACCAGGCAGCATCCTGGTGAAACTCCTCTGTACCCTTTCCAATGCTTCCACATCCTTCCTATAGTGAGGCAACCAGAACTGTACACAGTACTCCAAGTGTGGCCTAACCAGAGTTTTACAGAGCTGCATCATTACCTCGCGACTCTTAAACTCTATCCCTTGACTTATGAAAGCTAACACCCCATAAGCTTTCTTAACTACCCTATCAACCTGTGAGGCAAATTTCGGGGTTCTGTGGACATGTACCCCCAGATCTCTCTGCTCCTCCACACTACCAAGTATCCTGCTATTTACTATGTACTCTGACTTGGAGTTTGTCCTTCCAAAGTGTACTACCTCACAATTCTCCGGGTTGAACTCCATCTGCCACTTCTCAGCCCACTTCTGCATCCTATCAATGTCTCTGCAATCTTCGACAATCCTCTATACTATCAACAACACCACTAACCTTTGTGTCATCTGCAAACTTGCCAACCCACCCTCCTACCCCGACATCCAGGTCATTAATAAAAATCACAAATAGTAGAGGTCTCAGAACCAATCCTTGTAGGACACCAAAAGTCACAACCCTCTAATCCAAATGTTCTCCCTCCACCATGACCCTCTGCCTTCTGCAGGCAAGCCAGTTCTGAATCCACCTGGCCAAACTTCCCTGGATCCCATGCCTTCTGACTTCTGAATAAGCCTACTGTGTGAAACCTTGTCAAATGCCTTACTAAAATCCATGTAGATCACAACTGCACTACCCTCATCTATATGCCTGGTCACCTCGTCAAAGAACTCCATCAGGCTTGTTGGACACGATCTGCCCTTCACAAAGCCATGCTGACTGTCCCTGATCAGACTATGATTCTCTAAATGCCCATAGATCCTATCTCTAAGAATCTTTTCCAAAAGCTTTCCCACCACAGACGTAAGGCTCACTGGACTATGATTACCTGGACTATCCCTACTTCCTTTTTTGAACAAGGGGACAACATTCGCCTCCCTCCAATCCTCCGGTACCATTTCCGTGGACAACGAGGACATAAAGATCCTTGCCAGAGGCTGAGCACTCTCTTCCCTCGCCTCGTGGAGCAGCCTGGGGAATATTCCATCAGGCCCTGGGGACTTATCCATCCTAATGTATTTTAATAACTCCAACACCTCCTCTCCCTTAATATCGACATGCTCCAGAACATCAACATCACTCATATTGTCCTCACCGTCTTCAAGTTCCCTCTCATTGGTGAATACTGAAGAGAAGTATTCATTGAGCACCTTGCTCACTTCCACAACCTCCAGGCACATCTTCCCACCTTTATCTCTAATCGGTCCTATCTTCACTCCTGTCATCCTTTTGTTCTTCACATAATTGAAAAATACCTTGGGGTTTTCCTTTATCCTACTCGCCAAGGCCTTTTCATACCCCCTTCTTGCTCCTCAGCCCCTTCTTTTGCTCCTTTCTTGCTTCCCTATATTCTTCAATAGACCCATCTGATCTTTGCTTCCTAAACCTCATGTATGCTGCCTTCTTCCACCTGACTAGATTTTCCACCTCACTTGTCAACCATGGTTCCTTCACCCTACCATTCCTTATCTTTCTCACTGGGACAAATTTATCCTTAACATCCTGCAAGAGATCCCTAAACATCGACCACATGTCCACAGTACATTTCCCTGCAAAAACATCATCCCAATTCACACCCGCAAGTTCTAGCCTTAATGCATCAAAATTTGCCCTTCCCCAATTAAAAATTTTCCAATCCTCTCTGATTCTATCCTTTTCCATGATTTATACTCCTCACGTGCTTCATTTGATTCAAACTTCTGAAGGTTTACATACTTTTTCTTCTTGACTAAGTTCATCACATCTCTGGATATCCAAAGTTCTCTTATATTTCCATCCCCATCCTTCCTTCTAACAGGTACATACCTTTCCTGTACTCTGTGTAATTGCTCTTTAAACATCTTCCACTCTTTAAGAAGGGAGGAAGGCAAAAAAAAGGAAATTATAGGTCAGTTAGCCAAAACTCAGTGGCTGGGAAAGTGTTGGAGTCTCTTATTAAGGATGAGTTTTTGGGGTATTTGGAGACTAATGATGATATAAGTCAAAGTCAACATCGTCTCTACAATGGGAAATCTTGCCTGACAAATCTGTTAGAGTTCTTCAAGGAAGTAACAAGCAGGGTGGACAAAGGAGAGGCAGTGGATGTCATTTACTTGGATTTTCAGAAGGCATTTGTTAAGGTGCCACACTTGAGGCTACTCAACAAGATAAAATCCGATGATGTTACAGGAAACGTACCGGCATGGATAGAGGAATGGCTGACAGGCAGCAGGCAGTGAGTGGGAATAAGAGGGGCCTTCTCTGGTTGGTTGCCATTGACGAGTGATGTTCCGCAGGGATCAGTATTGAGACCGCTACTTTTCAGATTGTTTGTTTATGACTTTGATAATGGAATTGATGGCTTTGTGGCAAAGTATGAAGATAGGTAGAGGGGTAGGTAGTGCTGAGGAAGCAATGCAATTGCAGCATGACTTAGACAAATTGGAAGATTTGGAAAAAAGTGGCAGATGAATTACAATCTAGGGAAATGTATGATAATGCATTTTGGTAAAAGGAACAATAGTGCGGACTATTATCTAAATGCGGAGAAGGTTCAAACATCAGAGGTGCAAAGGGACTTAGGAATCCTTGTGTAAGATTCCCAGAAGGTTAATTTACAGGTCAAGCCTGTGATGAAGAAAGCAAATGGAATGTTGGCATTTATTTCAAGGGGAATAGAATATCAAAGCAAGGAGATAACGCAGAGGCTTCATAAGACACTAATCAGGCCACACTTGGCATACTGTCATCGGTTTTGGGCCCAATATCTCAGAAAGGATGTGTTTTCATTGGAGAGTCCAGAGAAGGTTCATGAGGATGATTCCAGGAATGACGGAGTTAAGGTATGAGGAGCAAATGGCAGATTTGGGCCTGTACTCACTGGAATTTAGTAGAATGCGGGGGAATCTCATTTACCAAATGTTTACCAAACATCTACCAAATGTTGAAAAGACTAGATAGGATGGATGTGGAGTGTATGTTTCCTCTGGTGGGGGTATATGGAACAAGAGAGCACAGCCTCAAACTTGAGGGGCAATCTTTTAGAACAAAGGTAAGGAGGAGTTTTTTTAGCCTGAAAATGCTGAATCTGCGGAATGCTCTGCCACAAACTGCAGTAGAGGCCAAATCATGGATGTATTTAAGGTGGAAGTTAATAGTTTCCTAATCGGTCAGGGCATCAAAGAATATGGCGAGAAGGCAGGTGTATGAGGTTGAGTGGAGTCTGGGATCAGCCGTGATGGAATAGCAGGGCAGCCTTGATGGGCTGAATGGCCTAATACTGCCCCCGTCTCACGGTCTTATGTCTGATATGGACTTGCCAGAGAAAAGGTGTTCCCAATTAACGCTTCTTAGTTCCTGCCTAATGCCCTTGTAGGTTGCCCTGTGTCAATTTAAATCTCTTCCACAAGGACCATACCTATCCTTGTCGATAGCTATCCCAATCCCAATTTATCCGCATATTGAAATTCCTGATTACTCTCTTAACATTGCACTTTTGACATGCATTTTCTATCTCTCATTGTAATTTGTAGACTGCATCTTTGCTACTGTGCGGAGGTCTGTATATAACTCATATCAAGGACTTTACCCTTACTGTTTCTTAGCTCTACCCACAACAACTCTACAACTTCTGATCCTTTGTCACGTCTTTCTAATGATTTGATTTAATTTTTTTCCCAACACAGCTACACCACGCCTTCTACCTATCTCCCTGTCCTTTCAATTCAATGTTTTTTCTTTGGGCATCACCCCAAGGTTCATCACCCTTTTCCATTTCAACTCATCCCATTGACTGCAATTTTGCCCTAACATCAGCCTTTGCTTGCTAGCAGACTCACTACACACTGCCTCTGTTTGTAAACCAACGAATAGGTCCTCAGCTCTATCACTCCATTTTCCATCCCCTGCCAAATTAGTTCAAACCCTTCTGAACAGCTCCAGCAAACCTGCCCACAAAGATATTTATCTGCCTTGGATTCACGTGCAACCCATGAATATTCTTCCACCTTTTCCTTATCAAGACCCAGAAGACCCAGCATACTGATGCAGCTTCAGAGAAGGCACAACAGCTGCTGTATTTGTTTAGGAGCTTGAGGAGTTTTGGTATGTCACTGTGGAGAGCAGTCTCACTGCACACTGCTTCTGTTTGTAAACCAACAACAGAATATTATTTACTATCATGATAAATGATATATTTTCTAATAGAAATAGTAGTATTGGAATATCATTATTTGTGGATGATGGAGCTATATGGAAAAGGGGTGGGAATGTGGAATTTATAACACGGAAACTTCAAGAAGCAAATGTTAAGGTGGAAGATTGGGCATGAAAATAGGAATTCAGATTTTCAGCAGAGAAATCCAAAATAATGTTTTTCACTAGGGAGAGGACAGAACAACACTTGAAGCTAATACTTTATGGTATGGAATTAGAAAATGTGGATACCTTTAAATTTTTAGGAATCTGGTTTGATAAAAGACTCACATGGTCAACACATAGTAAAGAAATAATAACCAAAAGTAAGAAAGTGCTAAATGTTATGAGGTGTTTAAAAGGAAAGGAAAGGGGAGCTGACAGGGGCAATAAGGACAATACCAGTGGTGGCAATGCAGGTGGAGTTTGGAGAGACACCTCTGGAACTGAGAAGATCACAACTTGTGTTAACATATTGGGTAAACCTACAAGGGCCTGGAGAACATCATCCAAGTAAACGGCTTTTAGATTGATGCTGGGAAAAGGAAAGAAAGAAATTCAGAAGTTTTGCATGGACTATTGAAGGGAAAGCAGAAAGGACAGGAGTTAGTAAAAAGGCAGTGAGTGATACAATGCCTTTTCCTGAGCTGTCTCCATGACTGTGTGAAGCACCGGGGTGGATCCTAAATTATTCCAAAAGAGACAGAAAAATAGAGAGGTGATTTTAAATCAAGATATAGTTGAAACTTATGTAAATAATGGTCATTATGTATATTTACAAATGCAAACAAATGCTTCAAAACTGGCAATATTAGATTAGGGGTAGGATTGGTGGTGCCTGATTTTAACATGAAAAAGCAGGTGAGGATAGATGATGATTTCTCAGTGTATACAGATGAAATGACAGCTGGACTATTCACTTTGCAGTGGGTGGAGGGGGTAAGATCAATTAGATTTGCAATATTGTCTGATTCAAGGACAACAATCAGGAGTCTAAAAGATTTACATTCAGAGGCAAGACGAGACATTGTAAGTAAGGTAATACAAACCTTATTTCGACTATATAATAATATCCAGAAAGAAATGGGATGGTTGAGGAATGCAGGAAAGAGCAGGAGGCAGGAGGTGATAACATCAAAATTGAGATTTGGGCACACAGGATTAAAGTACATCGTTTTTCATGAAGAAACACAATAATGGGAGTTGTGATTATTGTAATCAACAAGACATAATCAAGAGAGTGGTTGGTTGATTTTAGAGTTATCACAGAATAAAATTCAATTTAAAATTAACAGCATTTTGCAGAAAGGATTGCAGGATTATTACCTTAAGTATATAGTGCAGTTCATTAAGAACACAGGTCTTTTTATAAATTTGATACAAATATAAATATGGGGTCAAATTTAAAAATGTGTGTCATGATATGTTGACCCACACTCTGGTTCAGTAGTGGCGGTAATGCACCCTCAAGCTTTTTGCCAACCACCATAAAAACGTTAGAACATTATCGACTATTGAAAGGCCCAGATGGGATTGATGGGGAAAGGATGTTTGCGAGAGTGTCGGGATGCCAGTATACACAGGCCACTCCCACCATAGGCTGTTTGCCAAGGGAAGACAGAAGGGAAACACCAGAGAAAAAGTCAGGTAGACACAGTGAACCAGACCTCCCACCTACCTGTTTCTATCCCTGCCGCCATTGGTTAAAAGGTCTGCTGGTCCTCCCACCCGTCTTTCATCTGGTTAGAGAAACATACAGACCATCTACCTCTATTGGTTGGAGATCTGCATGTTCCCACCCTCCCTTTTTATCTCCATTGGTTTGCGCACAGATCTGACATACGGCTTGCCCTACCAGTGGTCACATTTTTTAAAGTCGTTGTGGGGGTTGAATCGCATGAAAATTTTTCAGAAAGGTTCAATTCCTCGGCACAGATTCATCCTGCAAATTAACCATGAGAGAATCCTGCACAAGGATTCACAAAACCCTTTGCATCTCAGAGTTTTGTATTTTCTGTCCATTAGGAAAGAGTCAACCATTTCATTTCTTCTACCAAAGAGCATGACCATACAATTCCCAACATTGTATTCCATCTGCCTCTTCTTTGCCCACTCTCCTAATCTAATCTATTTAACTGTTTCTGTATTGTCCCTGCTTCCTCAAAACTACTTGCCCCTCGACCTATTGTCTGCAAACTTTCCAACAAATCCATCAAGTCCAACATCCAAATCACTGACATATAATGTAAAAAGGTAAAATCTTTCTGAATGTTGTGGTGTACACCATCTGGTCCATGTGACTTATTTACCTTCAGACCTTTCAATTTCTCAAGAATCTTCTCTGTAATAGTGGTAGCTTCACACACCTCATGACGCCGACACCTGGAACTTCTAACAGACTGCTAGTGTCATCCTCACTGATGCAAGGTATTTATTCAGTTTGTCCACCATTTTCTTGTCCCCCATTATTACCTCTCCAGTATTTTTTCCAGTGGTCCGATACCCACTCTCGCATCTCTTTTACACTTTATGTATCTGAAGCAAGATTTGGTGTTCTCTTTAATACTATTGGGTAGCTAACTTTAGTATTCTGTCTTACTCTTCTTACTGATGTTTTTAGATGCCTTCTGTTGGTTTTAAATGCTGCCCAATCCTCTAACTTCCCACCAATGCGAGCTCAATGATATGCCCTGTCTTTGGCTGTTATGTTGCTTTTGACTTCCATTGTTGTGTCATCTTGCCATGGTTGTGTCATCTTGCCTTTTGAACGCTTCTTCCTCCTCAAATCCCCGTCTGAATCCTCAGGCAATGGCAGCGAGGCATTACAGAGGGTTATTTCCCTCTCGGAAATAGACTTCGAGGTTCAGCGTAAAAGAATCTTTTCCCTTCCTTCATACCTAGTGGCTGGATTCCATAAGCTTGGCTGCAAGTTCCCCAGACTGTTCAGATATTTCCTTGGTCCTCTCCTGAACGAGAGGTCCCAACTAGATGGTGTTGGGACTTGCAGTGTATTGACGGGAAATGGCTTGTTCATCCTTGAGGGCAGGACTTGGTCACTCGAAGGTCTCAGGTTACCTCAAACGGAAGGCAGCCCTATTATTGGTTGTTGGTCACGGGAGAGTCTGAGTCTCAGAACACCATGGCACAAACAAACCCTCTTATGATGACTGGAGCAAGCAATGATTCTCCCCTCCCTCCAGTCCACAGCTGGGGACATTCGGCCCACCAGTGACAGTCTTTCTCACAGTAAAAGCAGCGACCTTGACTCTGACGCCGGGACCTTTCATCGGCGGAGACTCCAGTACAATCGACCTGCATGGGTCCAACTGGATCTTGAGTCGGCGACGGGCTGGTTATGGTCCGAGGTTCGGGGGTGAAACTGCGATGCGTAGGGACTGGGATTGGACCGGCTCACTTTGATTTCCTGAAGTGGTCCCACTTTTGGTCTGCCAGATGATTATTGAGATGGATGGACTGATCACTCAAAGCCTCTGCGATCTCAGTTGGCTTTCCCGAGGAGAGGCATCCTTCAGTTCATCCGTGGCAGTAGAACATGCCCACGGCCTCCCCATTCCAACCACTCTTCTGGGCCAAGGTCCAAAATTCGACTGCATTGCGGCCGCAGACCATACCCACTGTTGAGCTCGCTGGCACCGATGAGGTGATTAAACACCTTCCTCATGGCAGCCATGAATTCCTCTGAATCCGAAGAGGTCTCAGACCTACATTCCAAATGCGTAGTGGCCCAGGCCAGGGCTCTTCCAGTCCGGAGAGAGATAATGAAGGCCACCTTTCCTCACTCTGAAGGGAATTGGGACAGCTGTAGTTCAAACATGAATGAGCATTGGGTGAAGAGCCATGGCAAGAACCCGAGTCACTGTCGAATCTCTCTGGGATTGAATGATGTGCTGGCTCCATACAAGCATGAAATGGCTTTTCCAAACGACCTTGGCTTCCTCCTTGCAAAAGTTGTTGAATGGCTACCTGGAGTTCGTGAATCTCCAGGCCTTGTCTGGAAATCCTTGTCACCACAGTGGACGAAAGATTTTGATATCCCACTGGGTCCATGTTTGCTCAATTGTAATGTGACAAGAGTCCTTGATGAGAATGGTTTGGACCCAATTGCCGGGGTAAACGAAGCAAGGTTCTAAACACAGTATCAAACTAGATCTGAGCGCAAAACAAATGCTGGATGATATCACCAGTTGGCTTATGATTGAGCACCGAACCTCTGTTCAGCTGTTCCTTAAATACTTAATTCTTGGTGCCCAAACATGATTATCAATTAGCAGGACCATCCTGATTCCCTAAAGGGGCCATGCCAGCTATCCATACTCCCGGAAGTTGGTGCAGTTGGGAGTGTCTTGTAATAACAACTTCTGGCTAGTCACGCTTGCCGTTGAGAATACCATGGACACAATCTTTGATATCCCTGTTCCTGGCAGCAGGGATGCAACATACCATCTGGGTGTCTCTATCGAGCCCACAGAACCTCGTCCCTGTTCTTCTGATGAAGGAATCTCCTATCATAACTACATTCCTCTTCACCTGTCTCCTCTTCTGAGCCACATCACCAGACTCAGTGCCAGAGACCCGGTCATTCTGGCTCCCCCCAGTAGATGGATTCCTCTCCATTGTTTCTAAAGTTAAATGCTTGTTATTGAGGGGAACAGCCACAGGTGTTCTCTGCACTGGTTCTGCATTTCCCCTCAATCTCCTGACAGTCACCCAGTTACCTGTCTCCTGCAACCTTGGGGTAACTATCTCTCTGTAGCTCCTGTCTATCACCTCGTCATTCTCCTGTATGAGTCGAAGGTCATCGAGCTGCAGCTCCAGTTCCTTAATACATTCTCTCAGTTGCTGCAACTCGGCGCACCTGGTACAGATGTGTTCACCTGGGAGACTGGAGTCTCCCAGACTTCCCACATCCCACACAGAGTGCAAAACCCTGCCCCTGAAGCCATTCTCACTAAACTACCATGTCCTAATAGATGAGGAGTGAACAAATAGGAACAGAAAGAGAGAAACCTTGTGGTCTTATGGAAGGTGGAGCAGGGTTGAAATGGAGGAAATTCATGAGACATAATCTCCCACACACACAGCCTTGTTGACTAATCCTAATCAACCCAAGTTTTTTGAAATAGCTCTTAACCCTCAGGTCTCCTCCATTAAAACCATAAGATATAGCAGTAGAATTAGGCCATTTTGGCCCATCAAGTCTGCTTCACCATTTCATCATGGCTGATCCACTTTCCCTCTCAGTCCCAATCTCCTGCCTTCTCCCTGTATCCCGTCATGCCCTGACTAATCAAGAATCTATCAACCTCTGCCTTGAATATACCTAAAGAATTGGCCTCCACAGCTGCATGTGGCAGCAACTTCCACAGATTCATCACTCTCTGCTGAAAAAAATTTGTCCTGATATCCTTTCTAAAACAGGCCCCTCAATTTTGATGCTGTGTTCTCTGGTCATAGACTTTTCCACCATGAGAAGCATCCTCTCTATATCCACTCTATCAAGGCCTTTCAACATTTGATCAGTTTCAATAATGTCAGCCCTTATTCTTCTGAATTCCACTGAGCACAGGCCCAAAGCCATCAAACGGTCTTCATATGACATGCTTTCAATTCTGGAATCATTTACATGAATTCCTTTGAACCCCCTCCAATGTCAGCACATCCTTTCTTAGATAAGGGGGCCAAAATTGCTCACAGTAGTCAATGTGAGGCCTTACCAGTGCTTTTGAAAGCTTCAATATTACATCCTTGCATTTATCTTGTAGTCCCCTTGAAATTAATGCTGACATCACATTTGCCTTCCTCACCACTGACTCAACCTGCAAATTAACCTTCAGGGAATCCCACACAAGGACTCCCAAGTCCATTTGCACCTCAGATTTTTGAATTTTCTCTCTATTTAGAAAATAGTCTATGCTTTACTTTTACGAGTTCCTTTACTTTTAACTCTGGTTCATTGCACAACCCCCAATGCAGAATAGCTAATTGCCTGGTGGGCTCAATCACCAGCTGCTCTGAAAAAACAAGCTCGTAGGCATTCTACAAATTCCTTCCCTTGGAATCCGGCACCTTAATGATTTAGTACAGCACAGGCCGTTCAGCCCACAATATTGTGCTAAACCAGCTATAAAGCAAATCAAAACCATCCAGACATCAATCCCTCCTACTTTCACCATGTGCATAGCCCTCCTACTTCCTTACAACAACTGAGAAAGAGATACTCTCTGTCCACTCATATGCCTCTCATAATCTTGTACACCTCTATCTGATGCTCAGAGGAAACAAACCAAGTTTATCCAGCCTCTCATGATAGCACATGCCCTCTAAACCAGGCAGCATCCTGGTAAACCTCTTCTGCAACCTCTCCGAAGCCTCAGCATATTTCCTATAGTGGGCCAACCTGAACTCTACGCAATACTCCAGATGTGATCGAACCAGGCTTTTATAAAGTTGCAAAATAACGTCCTGACCTTTGAACTCAATGCCGCAACTAATACAAGCAAGCCTTCTGCAAATCTTGTTAAGCCCCTTATTGAACTGTGTAGCCATTTTCAAGGTGATTGAACCTGGATCACAAGATCTCTCTGCTCAGCAACACTGTTAAGAACCTTGCCATTAAAGGTGTGCCCTTGTTCCCTTCATAAACAGAGGTACAATATTAGTTCTGATGACTTATGCATCTTAATTCGGAGCAGGAAGGCTGCCAGTGAACGGCTAAGGATTTCTCGAGCGAAGGCATTTTGCTACTCGGGGTAAAAGAGAGGCAAGACTGCGCAAGCACATGACATCAACCAGTAGAGCAGGAAAAGTTCAAAAAGAAGACCGCCATATTCAGTGGGCAGCATTCAGAGCAGGCAACGGAGTGAGAAGTAGCAGAGTGAGAGGGCTTTAGCTCAATGGGCTTAGGCAGTAGCGAGGCAAGGTGGGTTTACCTGTGTTCATAGCGGAAAGGAAGTATGTGTGTGAGGCTGGTGTTCTGTGCTCGGTGTCAGATGTGGGAGGTCCTGGAGTCTCCTAGTCTCCTAGACAGCCATATCTGCACCCAGTGTGTCAAGCTGCAGCTCCTAAGGGACCGCGTTAGGGAACTGGAGATGCAGCTCGATGACCTTCGTCTGATCAGGGAGAGTGAGGAGGTGATAGAGAGGAGTTATAAGCAGGTGGTCACACCGGGGCCACGGGAGACAGACAAGTGGGTAACAGTTAGGAGAGGGAAGAGGAAGAGTCAGATACTAGAGAGTACCCCTGTGGCTGTACCCCTTGACAATAAGTACTCCTGTTTGAGTACTGTTGGGGGGGACAGCTTACCTGGGGGAAGCAACAGTGGCTGTGCCTCTGGCACAGAGTCCGGCCCTGTGGCTCAGAAGGGGAGGGAAAGGAAGAGAACGGCAGTCATGATAGGGGACTCTATAGTTACGGGGTCAGACAGGCGATTCTGTGGATGCAGGAAAGAAACTTGGATGGTAGTTTGCTTCCCAGGTGCCAGGATCCGGGATGTTTCAGATCACGTCCAAGGTATCCTGCAGTGGGAGAGAGAACAGCCAGAGGTCGTGGTACATATTGGTACCAATGACATTGGTAGGAAAAGGGAAGAGGTCCTGAAAAAAAGACTACAGGGAGTTAGGCTGTATTTGATTTGGTATTGGGAAATGAACCTGGTCAGGTGTCAGATCTCTCAGTGGAAGAGCATTTTGGAGGTAGTGATCATAATTCTATCTCCTTTACAATAGCATTGGAGAGAAATAGGAACAGACAAGTTAGAAAAGCGTTTAATTGGAGTAAGGGGAATTATGAGGCTATCAGGCAGGAAATTGGAAGCTTGAATTGGGAACAGATATTCTCAGGGAAAAGTATGGAAGAAATGTGGCAAATGTTCAGGGGATATTTGTGTGGAGTTCTGCATAGGTACATTCCAATGAGACAGGGAAGTTATGGTAGGGTACAGGAACCATGGTGCACAAAGGCTGTAATAAATCTAGTCAAGAAGAAAAGAAAAGCTTACAAAAGGTTCAGAGAGCTAGGTAATGTTAGAGATCTAGAAGATTATAATGCTAACAGGAAGGAGCTTAAAAAGGAAATTCTGGGAGCCAGAAAGGGCCATGAGAAGGTCTTGGCAGGCAGAATTAAGGAAAACCCCAAGGCATCCTACAAGTATGTAAAGAGCAAGAGGCTAAGATGTGAAAGAGTAGGACCTATCAAGTGTGACAGTGGGAAAGTGTGTACGGAACCGAAAGAAATAGCAGAGGTACTTAATGAATGCTTTACTTCAGTATTCACTATGGAAAAGGATCTTGGTAATTGTAGTGATGACTTGCAGCAGACTGAAAAGCCTGAGCATATAGATATTAAGAAAGAGGATGTGCTGGAGCTTTTGGAAAGCATCAAGTTGGATAAGTTGCCGGGACCGGATGAGATATACCCCAGGCTACTGTGGGAGGCGAGGGAGGAGATTGCTGAGCCTCTGGCAATGATCTTTGAATCGTCAATGGTGACAGGAGAGGTTCTGGAGGATTGGAGGGTTGCAAATGTTGTTCCTTTATTCAAGAAAGGGAGTAGAGATAGCCCAGGAAATTATAGACCAGTGAGTCTTACTTCAGTGGTTGGTAAGGTGATGGAGAAGGTCCTAAGAGGCAGGATTTTTGAACATTTGGAGAGATATAGTATGATTAGGAATAGTCAGCATGGCTTTGTCAAGGGCAGGTCGTGCCTTACAAGCCTGATTGAATTTTTTGAGGATATGACTAAACACATTGATGAAGGAAGAGCAGTAGATGTAGCGTATATGGATTTCAGCAAGGCATTTGATAAGGTACCCCATGCCAGGCTTATTGAGAAAGTCAGGAGGCATGGAATCCAAGGGGACATTGCTTTGTGGATCCAGAACTGGCTTGCCCACAGAAGGCAAAGAGTGGTTGTAAATGGGTCATATTCTGCATGGAGGTTGGTGACCAGTGGTATGCCTCAGGGATATGTTCTGGAACTCCTACTCTTCGTGATTTTTATAAATGACCTGGATGAGGAAGTGGAGGGATGGGTTAGTAAGTTTACTGATGACACAAAGGTTGGTGGTGTTATGGATAGTGTGGAAGGCTGTCAGAGGTTATAGTGGGACATTGATAGGATGCAAAACTGGGCTGAGAAGTGGCAGATGGAGTTCAACCCAGATAAGTGTGAAGTGGTTCATTTTGGCAGGTCAAGTATGATGGCAGAATATAGTAGTAATGGTAAGACTCTTGGCAGGGTGGAGGATCAGAGGGATCTTGGGGTCCAAGTCCATAGGATGCTCAAAGCAGCTGCCCAGGTTGACTCTGTGGTTAAGAAGGCATACGGTGTATTAGCCTTCATTAATCGTCAAATTGAATTTAGGAGCCGAGAGGTAATGTTGGACCCTGGTCAGACCCCACTTGGAGTACTGTGCTCAGTTCTGTTCGCCTCACTACAGGAAGGATGTGGAAGCCATAGAAAGGGTGCAGAGGAGGTTTATAAGGATGTTGCTTGGACTGGGGAGCATGCCTTATGAAAACAGATTGAGTGAACTCGGCCTTTTCTCCTTGGAGCGACGGAGGATGAGAGGTGACCTGATAGAGGTGTATAAGATGATGAGAGGCATTGCCCGTGTGGATAGTCAGAGGCTTTTTCCCAGGACTGAAATGGTTGCCACAAGAGGGCACAGGTTTAAGGTGCTGGGGAGTAGGTACAGAGGAGATGGTATGTTTTTTTTTATGCAGAGAGTTGTGAGTGCGTGTAATGGGCTACTGTCAACGGTGGTGAACGTGGATACGATAGAGTCTTTTAAGAGACTTTTGGATAGGTACATGGAGCTTAGAAAAATAGAGGGCTATGGGTAAGCCTAGTAATTTCCAAGTTAGGGACATGTTCAGCACAACTTTGTGGGCCAAAGGGCCTGTATTGTGCTGTAGGTTTTCTAAGTTTCTATGTTCCTATGTTAATCCCTTTACGGAGGCCCAATACTTCCTCCAACTTTACCTCGAAATGCCCGAATTTATTTGTACATTCAGCACTGATCTCTTGGTCATCCACATCTTTTTCCTTTGTAAATACTGAAGCAAAGTACTCATTAAGTACCTCACTCACATTCTCTGCATCCAAGCTGATATTCCCCCCTTTATCATTAAGTGGTCCCACCCTCTCCCGAGTTATCCTCTTACCCTTGACATATGTATAGAATGCCTTGGGATTCACCTTAATCTAACTTGCCAAGGACTTTTCATAGCCCCTGCTGGCTTTCCTAATTTCCTTTAGTTCCTTTCTGGCTTCTTTATACCCCTAATGTGCTTTGTTTGATTCAACCTTTACATACTTGATCTTTTTCTTCTTGACTAAACTCATCACCTCTCTGAACATCCAGGGTTCTCTTATCTTTGCATCCTCATCCTTCCTTCTGACAGGAACATACTTTTCCTGTACTCTGTGCAATTGCTCTTTAAACACCTTCCACATGTCTGATGTGAACTTGCCAGAGAAAAGGTGTTTACAATTAACAATTCTTGGTTCCTGCCAAATGCCCTTGTAAATTGCCCTATGCCAATTTAAAATTGTTCCACAAGGATAATACCTATCCTTGTCAATAGTTATCCTGAAAGTTAACGAGTTGTCACTCTTCCCTTACTGTTCACCCACTGAAAGATCAGTCACCTGGCCAGGCTCATTCTCCAGTACCAGGAGCAGTATGGCCCCTCCTTTCATTGGACCATACACATATTGATTTGAGAAACCTTCTTGGATGCACTTAAATTCAGCCCGATCAGAATCCCTTAAACTCTCCCATGTAGCATCAGCAAATCTTGAAGCCAGGTTAATTGTTCCCCTGCAGTTCAGGTGCAATCCATCTCAATCAACCTGCATACTGAAATTCCCATTGATTATCTTAACATTGCACTTTTGACATGCATCTTCCGTCTCCCATTGTAATTTGTAGACCACATATTTGTTATACTATTTGCAGGTCTGTTTCTAATTCCCATCAGGGACTTTCACCCTTGCAAATTCTTAGCTCTACCTAGAACGGTTCTATACCATCTGATCCCATGTCACCTCTTTCTAATCATTTAATTTAATTTTTTACCAACACAGCCACACCACACCTTCGGCCTACTTCCCTGTCCTTTCGATACAATATGTATCCTTGGACATCAAGCTCCCAGTTATACAGTAATCTTCTTTCAGCCACAATTCAGTGATACCCATAATGTCATACATGCCAATCTGTAGCTGTGTTACAAGTTCATCTAGCATAGTGTATTCCGTATACTATGTGCGTTCAGATATAACACCTTCAGTCTTGTGTTTATCACAGTTCAAAATTTTGTCTCCCTTTTACATTGTAACTCATCCCGTTGACGGCAATTTTACCCGAACATCAACTTCTTCTTGCTAGCAGTCTCACTACACACTGCTTCTGTTTGTAAACCAACAACTTGATCCTCAACCCTTTCACTTCATTTCCCATCCCCCTGCCAAATTTGTTCCAACCCTTCTGAACAACTCTAGCAAACTGGTCTGCAAATCTATTTGCCTCCATCGATTCAGGTGTAACCTGTCCCTTTTCTACAGGTCATAACTTCTGCTTATCAAGGCCCAGAGTCTTCGAGTAAAGAGGAAAGGTGTAAAGTTCCCAGGGGTTGTGAAGGGCTTCAGACTGCATTGTCTGTTGACTGTGCTGTCGTTGGGATTGCAGTGTCAGAGAATGCAATGTGAAGTAAGGAAGGTGAAAGTTTGGGTTTCATGGGAGTCTCTGTTAGTCACTTGGTTACCTTGATAACGGTGACGAAGGTGCTGTAGAGGAAACTGATGATGAACAGAATGGCAAAGGCAGCAACTGTAAGCACATTGTCATCTCCATCCACGTGTCCCTGTTCTTCCTTCCCCTCCTCTCCTGTCAAGTCTGTGCAGATTCCTGAAAGAATTGAGAAAGTGAGACTGTTAGTTTCTTGTCGATGTTTCTTGAAGATCAACATGGCAATAAACTTGAGTAAACTTAATGACTCAAGTCATGTTTCCCCACAGCATGTCATTTGTAACCAGGGAGCAGCTGGATAGAGCTAAATGAACTAGTTTCTCCGAAACGACTATGTTCGCTCCGTTAAAAATATTGACCAGATATTCACTTAGCGTTCATTAAACATCATCCCAGTTTGTAATTTACTCTGGGAAGTGCATGTATGTTCAGCAGTCCCTCCAAGACAGTTTATCCAAAGACCTGCTGTTAGTTCCTGCGTATTCATTTCATTGATTATTATCTCTGCAGTTAAAGCCTTTCAGACTGCTAACAGATCTGCCAGCCTTGTGTGAGTGGCAAAGTTTGTCATGTGTGTTTCTGCCCAATATCTAAACCATGAATAAATCTAGTGAATAGTGTCAGCACTGAACACATTGCTGCAGGTCACAGGGCATCACTGTCTACATATTGTCCCTTCTTTCTGTAGCTCTCCACTTTCTGAATGAGATCACTAAATGTCTTCACAAAGTTGATGAAATATCTTTCCCTGTCAATTACCTTTGTATATTTGAAACTGCGGACCAATCCAGAATGTTCTGTCATCTGTACAGTAGAAACTAGAATACACATACACCTATAACCATTTGAATGTCTGTCTGCCTGTCTATATAATGAAGGACAGAACCAACCAGGCAACACTTCCAGCCCCTCATGTTTGAGTCACACAGTTGTATCCCAAAACATACCGGCACGGAACACTGGCAGCCGAATGCTTTCCGTACCTTCTTTATTGAACTTTGATTGCACAAACACAGGCTGACATTCAACCTCTCATGTAGTCTACAGAAGTTTCCAACAGGATCAGACCTGACACTAGGAAGTTTTTAAAAAAAACTGCAGGATCTCAGACATGTTAGTAATTTATTTTGATGTATTTAATCATGGAAATATATATTTCCATTTTGAGCTAATGAGAAAGAACTTGCAGGTAACCTTGCTTGTTTCAGGGAGATAAACCACATTGTTGTAGGATCAGCCACCAACTGGAGGTTGACCAGTGGGGTAGCTGGCCACGGGAATCTCTGCTGCAAAGAACTCAGTGACCTGACACTTGTCCTTTTATCTGATGAGGAAGTGTAGCTTTAGAGGGTTCCTACTGGGAATGGACTTTTTTATTCATCTGAAGTTTTCCTGGAATATTCTGCTCTTACACCATTCAGGCTAATATTTACACCAGGAGTGATCTCTCCACATCTAAAATGTAAAGGCTTTTTACTTTTGGAAATGAAAGAGAAATTGTGGAAAGTGTTCAGTGGGTTAGAAAACACTTGTGAACAGAGAAAGGGATAACATTGAGAGAGCATCACAAGTGTACTCTGTACCATTGCTTCAGCACTAGTTCTGTGCCTGGCTGAGTACTGTGCATCTCTCTGGTTTACTGGAACTCAACAACTGTCTGGTGTCCAGTTACATTCCACGATGCCTGCTCCAGTGAAACTCAGTTCCTCCAGTTCTGCTGACAGATAGACTTGCTTCATGTTTCTGAGATGCTGGTGTGAGAACATTGACCCTGCAGTCATTATTTCATCATTCCCTCACTGACAAGGCCGGCATTCCTTGCTCTGCTCCAGCAGGTCCGTCACAGAGCAGTGAAGAGTTTGGTGTGGGAATTATGGATACAGGTAAACAGGGTAGGAAGGGCAGTGTCCTTCACCAAAGAACATCAGTGAAATAGTTTGTAATCTAAAACTGGCTTGAAGCATTGAATGAACTCTGATTCTTTCCCACTCTCTGCCTCTGCATTATTAATCCACTCACACAACTACAACAATGCCAGACTTGCCGTTACCTATTGACCTTGCTTGTCCCTGGGTTGTGGCTGTGGCAGAGGATGTCAACAGTACAGTGAATCTCAGAATCATACCTTGAATGTTTTTCACATCCTGCCTGACACTGGTGTTGGAGGGGGGATGAGACACTGTGCATCTGAAAACTGAGCCTTCCTTCCACTCCTCTGTGCTCACGGTCAGGTCGTAGCTGGCAATGAAAGTCCCTGCCTGTTCCAGAGCAGTTGGTCTCACACTGGTGTTGGAAGAGATCAGAGAGTCCCCTTTCTCCCAGGTGGCGGTTATTTGGTCCGGGTAGAATCCAGAGGCAACACACTCGAGGGTGACCGTGTTCCCACTGTTGGTCTCTCCCTCTGGCGGTGGCAGCAGTCTGACTTTGGGACTTTTTGTCTCCAGTGGAACTGATGGGCAAACAATGGAAATGTCAAACATTTTTACTGAGGTAACCAACGTTGTCCATTTTAATCGCTGACCTCTTGCCCACCTTTGGTACTTTTTGTCCGTGCTGATACTGGTGAGGTTGCAGAAGGTTGTTGGGCAGAGCAAGTGTACTCCACCCCACTGGTCCACTCCTCCACACTGGTCTGGAGTTGGCTGATCACTGTATCTTGGGTTCCTTCCTCTCTTGGTTTTTTGGTCACATTTGCTTTAACTTTCTCCCTCTCGTTCACCTTCCAGTGGATTTGGACCTGGCTCAGATCAGCACCCACAATCATACACACCAGAGTAGCGGTCTGGTTGATCCACATCTCTTCAATGGAGGGATTTTGGATAAAGACGGACAACTCTGTAGATGAGTAATAGAAAACTTACAAACTGGACGATATCTATTGTCAGCTGGCTTGACAACTTCAGCTCAGACTTATCCTGAAGCTCAACTTGTACATAATTGTACAATGGGGTGAAATCAGGTTTGTCTGCAGAGTGGGTTTGCTCATCTCTGTTTACAACCTTTGAATGAGAAAACAAAATCAAACATCAAGGAGCTTCTTTCCTTGGGACCCAGTTGGGTCACAACAGGGACTACAGGACAGTTGCCCAGCTACGTGACATTTAGCTGCTGCAATGCCAATCAAATGCACTATCAGAGCTGTCAATTGCAATGAGAGATGCAGTTTCTCATGAAAGATGACATTTCCTGAAATCTTCTTGTCTTGGAGCATGTGAGAGCCTGTAGATCCATTTGTGACATTGAGCTGAATCAATGAGCTGCCTCATATCTGTTAGGACTGAGCCTGAGATTCCTCCAGAATGAAAATTCTGATGCTGACTTTCGAATCTCCCATGAAAAATCTCTCTTTTCATTTCTGTAACTTGCCTGCCCTAGTCAATGATCTCACTTTGTTCCAGTTGTCCTATTCACTTCATCTATTTCCATCTCTACACTTTAAACCTCCCTGCCATTCTATTTCCTGTGGAGTCTGCTTTTCACTTGCTGGACACTCATAGACATGGCTTTGTGTCCCATCATCCACATCATTAGTAATATCAGTGAATAGTTGCAGGGCGGACAAAGATCATTGCAGGGCACTGCTCACGATTAAATCCTGCTGGGTTCAGTCCCCTGTCACATGACACAGTGATAATGGAGTTGTTGATGAATGATTGCAAACAATTTCAGTCCATTAGTCTACAGCAGATCCAGGCATGGTGTGGGGCAGCCACCTCAGGCCAACATCGGGCAGTCACTGGAAGAGCTGAGCGCCGTGATCAGTAAACACGAAATAGCACACCCGGATATGAACCAGGACATCTTGAGGAAGTCTCTGAACAATGACCACTCACATATCTCCTGTGGAACCAGAGGAGCCAACACTTGACCACTGTGATACCACCATCAACCACGGTTACCGTGCCAGCACATGGCCACACTTTGGTAAGGCTGATCACCTGGATGTACTTCAACTCCCAGCATATAGGCAGAGACTAAAGACCACAGTGTTGGTAGCAAGGACCAAGAAGATATCGTCAAGGAAGGCAGAAGTGCGCCGACAGGACTTTTGAGTTGGTGAACTGGATAATATTACTGCACAACAATTTTTTCAAAAATGTTGCTTCCTCAGAGTTTTTTTTGTTTATGATAGACTGCTTGAAGTTGAACACAAATATAATTTCAGACTACTTGGATCACGTAGGAATTTGGAGAAACAACAAATTAACTTTTATTGAATATAATGTGTTTAATTGCATAATGGTGCTGATGCTTTGCAATAGTTCAACTAAGATGAAAATATTTTGTTAATGATTTTCATTTGTGCTCAATGTCTGCGGCTTCTTGCTTAACTGTCCAACAATAATCCACCAGCATTGATGGATTCCAGTTGCCCTGATATCTTTTCTCCATGACCGCAACGTCCTGGTGAAACCTCTCACCATGCTCGTCACTAACAGCACCAAAATTTGCAAGAAGTCTAAATGGGAGTGGAGAAAATGAATCTTTAGTGACATGTTGCATTTCAAGGTTTTGTATGCTTGAAGCATGCTTTCAACCAGCTGCATGTAGTTTGGTGCTCTATAGATACCGAGAAAAGTTTCAACAACTTCCTTGAATGACTTGTGATTTTCTCCGGTCCCACTAGAAATTCTTCAAATTGCCTGTCATTGATGACCTGTTTGATTTGTGGACCAACAAAAATGCTTTCCTTAATCTTGGCATCAGTTATTCTGGGAAGCATCTGTCTCAAATATCAAAATCCTTCATAGAAATGTTTGTGCCTGGTGATAACAAATTCCATCCTTACAGTCCTGAACCCAAAAATTATTACTAAAAACTGTCCTGCCATGCAGCAGCCGCGCCGCCTAAGCATGCCTGGACAAGATAGGAATCTTTCCAGCTTACATTGTAGGCAACATTTTAATTGACTTGAATTATGAATTGAAATAATAAACATAGGTGACTTCAAAAATGGTGCGTGATAGGGAAATTTCATGATGATTTTCATGATCGGTAGCCCAAAATTCAAAAGATACAGCTAAAGGTATTCAGGAAGCAAGATCTTTGTTGTCCAGTGTATTCAGAGACTTATCTTCAAATCGGAATGAATATGCCACAGTTGTCACCAACTTTGTCAAACCCTGTGTGGATAAGTGTGTGCCTTCAAGAACATACCGGACATACCCAAAGCAAAAGCTGTGGATGGACCAGGAGATTTGTAGTCTGCTGAGGGCTCGATTTATGGCAGTCCAGGCTGGTGATCTAGCATTAGACAAGAAGCCCAGGTACGACCTGCGGAAGGCTATTTTAAGAGTGAATAAACTCATCTTGGTCAAGATGATGCCAGAATGCAATCCTCGCTCGGTCAACCTCTTCCAGATAGCTCATGAAGATATCCTTTTTTGGTCTTTTATGTCTGTTTTTCTCCTTAAATATGTTTCTGGGACTGTTAGAGTTAGAGACTGCGATTTTGATTGGAGATTGTTTCAGTGATCCAGTACCTTGCTGACTCTGAGAAGATCCTGAGCATGTACTCAGATCACCTCGATGCAATGAAACTTCAAGACAGGGTGCGAGCCGACGATTGACTCCATTTCGCCATTTAAAGCATTCATTAAGCGAGTGAACGTCTTGGCGCCGATGCCTGTCTTTTGATCGCTGCTGGAGATGGATTCTGTGAGCGGCCTTTTGCTTTGTGTCTTGCTGTGACAGGCGGGTCGGCCTCTCTGCCTCGTGTGGTGTCCCTCTCCTGTCTTTCAATGAATGTCGGTGATATCGGAGATGGTATTGTGGTTCTGTATTTGTGGATTCGACTGTTGTGTTTATGGACTGTGGACATTTTCAGACTTATATTCTGTGTTTTTTATCGCCCGTTCCTTTTCTGTTTTGTAGTGTGAGGGGAGGGTGTTTGGGGGTCGGTGTTCTGTTAGCTTTTTGTGTGGGGGAGGGGTTGTTTTGTGGGGTCGGTGTTACTGTTCTGTTTTGTGAAGGGGGGTATCGGGGGGGGATTGATGATTGGGATGCCATTTTTGTCAGTGGGGGGATGGGGTGAGTTTCATGTTTCTCTCTGAACGACTTTCATGTTCTTTCTTGTTTTCGTGGCTATCTGGAGAACACAAATTTTAAGTTGTATGTGGATACAGGCTTTGATAATAATGAACCTTTGTACAATTCCAATTGAACTTAGTGAAGGAATCAGATGCCCTTCAGCTCTGTCAGACTTTTCAGGCCATTACTTCCTACAAGGTGAAACCTAACAACATCACTGTGATGTTGTTAAACATGTTTTTTGCAGGTTTCTCAGTTATGTCCCATATCAGCACTGTCTTGATGTTCAGCAGTCACTTGGAAATGTTCCCCTTATTGCTGAATGCTGGTGTTATTCCACAAGAAGTATAGAATTCTGTCAATGCTTGAGTAATTCTAACAAAACATTCTTCTTTCTGGTATTCCTTGGGATCACTGAGTTGCCCTCTTGGACTGAATTCAGTGTCCGGCACGTGGACCAATGTAACTTTAGCAATTTGTCTGATCCAGGATTTAAACACAAAGCATAACAGATTGGACAGGAGACTGGTTAGACCCCTGTGTCTTGTCTCACCGATTTGTCTTGTGCCCAACATTATCAAAGGGTCATCCGTCCTTTGACAGAGTCAATTTAGAATTTCAGCCCCGTTCACCTTCATCACCTCATGCCTCACAGCCATTGGGTGAAAAACAGGTTCCAGTTCTTGCTGACTGGAGTTAGACAACAGGGAATCTGGCCAAAGAAACTGGAATTGGGATCTGAGTCACACTGAAGCAACAATGTACACAAATGAATGAGTGTATGGACAACCAGAAACACAGGAGATTCTACAGATGCTGGAAATCTTGAACAACACACACAAAGTGCTGGAGGAACTCGGCAAGTCAGGCAGCATCTATGGATGGAAATAAACAGTCGATATTTTGGGCTGAGAGATTTCACTGGTACAGGAAAGGAAGTGGGCAGAAGCCAGAATAAGAAGGTGGGAGGAGTAGAGAGGAATACATTCTGTCAGATGAGAGGTGAGACCAGGTGAGGGGGAAAGTGTGTGGATGGGGGAGGCAGTATGAAGTAAGAAGCTGGTAGGGCATAAGTGGAAGAGATAAATGGCTGAAACAGAAGGAATCTGAGAGGACAGTGGACCATGGAGGGAAGTGCAGGAGAAGGGGAACCAAATGGAAATGATGGGAAGGTGAGGAGAAACGAAGGGATGAGGGTGTATCTAGTATGAGGAATAGAATAAAAGGGAGAATAAAGGAGTGGGGGATCATTACTGGAAGTTAAAAAATAAGTATTCATGGAATCAGTTTGGCAGGTACCTGGATGGAATATGAGGTGTTGCTACTCCAACCTGACTTTGGCCTCACCATGGCAGTAGAGGAGCCCATGGACAGACATGACAGAATGGGAATGGAAAGTCAAATTGAAATAGGTGGCCACGAGGATAATAGAAATGTGATTGGAGAGGTAGTCAGTTTCAATCGTGTTTTATTCTCTCTCTGTTAAACTTCAATCCCAATGGATACCAGAGGCAGGTCTAGAATCCAGTAAGTGGATAGCAATAAAATTCATTGATGAATTGTATACACAGCCAATCACTTTATTTCACACTTTCCTGCTGAACAATGATACTGTTGGGTAGAACCATCGGAGAATGTTGCATTGAGATTACTCTGGTAAAAGAACTTTGGCACAGGCTCCGAAAAACAGCTGGGACATTTTCCACCTGGAAATGGAAGATTCATAGATTTAAGTGTTAGATATTTTTACCTCTTTTCCCATGCTTGGAAAAAAGGAAGCCCCACATATTCCCACTCTGTATCCTTTGTATATCACATCCTATCAGGATGAGGTTTTGTCAGCCATGATAAATGAATGTGCTCTCTGAACCTGGTCGAGGATCTGAGGACACAAGGTCACAACATTCACTTGAGGATTGGGCATCAATTCAAAATTAATCCCGCCACCTACATTTCAGTGAGTGGACAATCGACAGAAGAGTCTGTCAGGAAACACTGGAAATAGACTCTGGAGACTGAAACAAATACAAAATTGCAGAGATATTTTTTTGAGGAACTAACACTGAGAAGACAGTGAAAAGGGAACAGGGAGATTTTCTCTAGAAGGTAAAACATGGGACGTGAGCTTTGCTCACTAAATTATTTTCATTATAACTACAAACATAGACAACTAAAATTATTGCACCAACACCGCCGGGTATTTCTTATTTTTTTTTAGCATGTCATACCAGACATTCAGCCATTCTTGTCTGGCACGTGGTGTCAGGATTAACCGGGTCACGTTATGAACGTTCCTGACTCGACCCTTATATATTTCTTACGAGGCCAAGTGGCTATCTCGACACTCAACCGGGCACGGATGGACAGCGTGCTCGGGAGTGGGGAAAGCGTGCTAGGGAGTGGCCTAACCAGGATTTGAACTCGGGAACATTCGCTCCAGAATCTGGTGCTGATCTCACTGCGCCACCAGCCGGCCTGGAATTTCTTAATTCCAGTGGTGATGTCCCCACTGTTAGTGGACCATGTCTGACTGATGCTCTCAGGCTAATAGTCCTTGACCAGACAGAGGAGGCTGATGCCTTGGTCAGATTCTGTGTTGCAGGAAGGAGTGATGTAGACTGATGGTGCGGACTTGACCTCTGAAATGGAAAGAAATTCACAGGCGGTTCTCTGAATAAATGCATTACTGGCAGAGAAAGGAGACGTTTTATAAAGCAGTAATTTTCAAAATTATTCACCTCATGAAACAAAGCTGATATCACTTTAACACTCAGCTGTGAGTCTGTGTCGCTGAGGTAGGAGGGTGTGGATCAATCCCACAGTGGCAACTTGGACTCACAATCCAGGCCAACACTTCAGTGCAGGACTGAGGCAGTGACCCAATGTCCGATTGGTGGAATTTCAGCCAAAATACCAAAGTGACAATCTGTCTCTCCTCCAAATACAATTCCTGATTCGGAAAAGTCTGTTAGCACTTGATCAATGAAGTTTACAAAAAAAGTAAGATTTAGAAGTAACTTATTGGAATAATTCTGATGTGTTCAGTGTTGCTGTTGATGAGAGGAGTGATTGGTGTGGATATAGTGGTACCGAGTCTCCAGCACCATGTGTGCAGTATAGTGGAGGTTGGGAAATGGACTCTGCTTCTGAAATTCAACTCAACAGACTACATGATGCAGCTGACACTGCCTCACATATTTACCGTGTGTGACTGAGCAAGAATTCCAACCCCACTGAGTCTGTGGAAACTACTGGCTAACTGGGAGGGAATGGTAACTTGCATCAGAAAGGACAGAGGAACTGTGGAAATACATTAGCCCAGACTCTGTGGAGAAGTGTCGGCCAACACAACCGACAGTGACGATGAGATTCCTGGGGAGATGGAGAATTCTCAAAGTGTTGTTAGATGTAGGTGATATTCTCACTGAACGACCAGCCCAGAGAGGAAATGCAGGTTGTAGCAATTCCCAACCACTTAAGGTGTGAAATACACTTGAAAGCACTGTTTCTTAATTCATTTCACAGGAAAAGGAGACGTGTTGACTTACTAAGGTAGGTAAAGGTGTGAAGATCAATTAGCTAATTGACCAATTGACAGCTTTGACAGGTGGATATGTGGTTTGACCAGTTGTCAGAGTTACCTTGAACAGTGTTGTGGACGGGGTTTGTTCTGACCCACTGACGTGACATCATTCACCTCATGATTGACACTGTCAATGACAGATTGTTGCTGGTGGATGAGGTTAAAATCACCCAAAAAGACTGTGTGGACACAGCAGGAGCTCTGGGAGTAGGAGACTAGCGGGAGGGTATGTGTCAGACAGTGTGAATTGCAGTAGATGAGGGCTTTGTTGCCCAACAGTAAGATGGTCAACAGACACACACAGGCTTCAGATCGATTCTGCTATTGGAAGGGCAGCAAATTCAACATTTGGAGTGGAAGTGGAGTGGTGGGAAGGTCACAATTTCATTCAGGGGCAAAATAATGAAATATTCACTTCACAGTCATCACTCTGGGACAAAAGGCATAAAATATTGAAATCTGGGTTTCAAATAGAATGAATATAAATCAATAACTATCTCAAGTAGATAGGAATCGATATAATGTAACTGGTCAGTAATGACAGCTGCATTGTTTTGAACCATTTCAAGGTGACACTGGGGACTGTGAACTCAGAATATTTGCCTTCCTGAGCAAACACAGGTGATTCAGGTTGACAGGACAGGCAGAGCAGAGAAATGGTCCCTTTCTCATTCCTTTCAGACTGGGCCTGAAACAACCAGTGAAATGCTGACGTCAGACTCCCCATCGGGGACACAACTTCTGTCAAACAGTGGGACAAGCTGACCTGTGCTGTGATTGAAGTGTCACAGGAGAGAAAGCACAGGGCACGGTGCCAGCCGGACCATGTCCACACAGACCGGGCTGAATGGTGCTGGTTCAAACCTACTGGGACTCTCCCCACACTCCTACACTGGGAAAGGTGGGACCTCACTGGGTTTCTGGATGCTGGCGGCTTGTGTTGAGGTGTATCAGGGCCTCAGCATTAAATAGCCTCAGACAACACCCTGCTGGGACTCTGGGTCCAGAACACCCTGATGGGAGGGGTTTGTCTTGTGTTAATGCTGTCATGTAATTAACAGGTTCAAAATGACTTGGAAACATTAAAGTTAATGTAAATTCCTGTGGCAACAATTAATTTTGCATATTTTGTTTAAAATAATAAATCTGAAATGCATTAAAACATAATAATCAGACAGAAATCATTCCTGGATAAATCCCTTCCCAAGGCCCGGAATCCCCAGTCAGATGAATGGAAAATGTGATCCTTTGTCAGGTCCGGCCTGTGAGGGAAACGTGGAGGTGGATTTCCCAGTGTTACCCTGGGAATTCCAGCAGGACCTGGTGCCATGTGGTAGTGTGTGGTCACTGCTCTGGAGGCATATGTCACTCAGTAAATCCTGGGTTACAGTGGTCTGTGGAACTGTGAGATTGACTCCAGTGTAAGTGACTGAACACTAGTTGTCTCCTTCAGACTGCCAGGCACAACCAGCACCATTTCACCCACACTATCCTCAGCTTCCCAGGTAGACAGTACCTCAGGAAAGGGCTGGTCAGCTGTAGTCTGAGGAGCCTTACTGCTCTTTATCAGTGTCAACCCCTGACAGCAGGGGAATTGCTGGCCCAAAGACTAGGGACCATATGGATGGCCTATAACTAACTAGTGTTTGTCTATTCATCTACTGCATAGTCAGAATTCAGCTGAGGACTTCTCAGTGGTGGGGAACTTTAGGAATTGTAGGCCGAAAGTGACCATTCCCTTCCAACATCACCCAAGCGGACTAGATTGTCATGTCGTAGTTCAGTTTGTGGGAACAAGATGCAGACAAGTTGGAGGTTTAGTCCCCCACATGAAGTGACACACTGCAGAAGTACTTGCTGGGTTGGAAAAGGCTCTGGGATGTTCTGGGGTTGTAGAAGTCAATGAAAAACAGATTGTTTTCTTGAAAATAAATTCTGTAAAATAACACTGGAAACAGCGTAGTTGCCAGAAATCAGACTGACGGAGTCTGGTGAAAGGTCACTGATGTGAAACATTCACTCTGCTTCTCACCCACAGATGTTCCCTGAGCTGCTCAGTGTCGGCAGTGCAGGAGGCACAATAATGTCAGTCGGTGAGATTTGCAGCTGAGGATCTTTTACATCCCGGGACCAGCAGGTGGTAAGTACAGTTCTGTCTGGATCAGTGATCCTCTGGGTCTTTGTAAAAACACCCAACAAACTGACTGCAGGGTGCTGGGGTGAAGAGAGGAACTGGATCTGGGTGGGTCACAGGGTGCTGGGGTGAAGAGAGGAACTGGATCTGGGTGGGTCACAGGGTGCGGGGGTGAAGAGGGGAACTGGATCTGAGTGGGTCACAGGGTGCTGGGGTGAAGAGGGGAACTGGATCTGGGTGTGTCACAGGGTGCTGGGGTGAAGAGGGGAACTGGATCTGGGTGGATCACAGGGTACTGGGGTGAAGAGGGGAACTGGATCTGGATGGGTCACAGGGTGCTGGGGTGAAGAGGAGAACTGGATCTGGGTGGATCACAGGGTGCTGGGGTGAAGAGGGGAACTGGATCTGGGTGGATCAGCTCAGAAGAAATTTGCAATGAAATAACACTTGGGAATTTGTACGAAATGATTGCCCAGAATCAGCAGATTGGGGGAGACTCAGTCTGATTTTAGTCTGTATTGTACTAAGTGGATAGAATATCGGGTAGTATGAACGAAAGATGGGCAGTTTTATTTATTCATCCTTTGGGATCTGGGCTTTGCCGGTAAAGTCTGAATGAATTACGCATCTGAGCTGCTATTCAGAGGGCATTTGGAGACAAACACATTGATGGATCAGGAGTCATAAATAGGCTCGAAGGGTCAGGATGACAGATCTCCTTCCCTGAGGGACATCAGTAAAACTGAAGGGTCATCATTACCAATGATTGGATTTAAAAACAATACCAATTATTAAAATCTTGGAAATCCGACCACAGATCCAAATCTGTATTATGAACTGAGTATAAATTTGTCAATTTTGTTATGGTGGTATCCGTGGACTGTTCATCCATCCCTCTGCACTACTCATTTGCTTTGATGTACTGTCCTGTTTCCAATCACTCCAAATCCAACCTTGTGCCTGTCCATTGGATCACTGTGTCCACGGTGTCCTGGACAATATTTCTCCTTCAATAACATCACCAGAACAGACTGTCTGATCGTTCTCGCCTTGCCGTTTGTGGATTCTGCTGTATGCAGAGTGGCTCCACATTCCCGACTCTACAACAGGGCTGTACTTTGAAACAACTTCATTGCCTGTGAAGACCTCGGGGGCACCATGAAAGGTGCTCTGTAAATGTCAGCACTTTATCTCACAACCACTTTTACTGAATCACCAGCAACACTGGTTAACGTAGGAAAACACTTGTTAAACAAACCCAGTCGGGGGATGGAGGAGGACAAGAAATTAGATGAGTTGCTCTGTCTGTGAACTAAGAATAAACAGTTCATTTGAACAGTAAAGTTCAACTCGTGTCCCGTGAGTGTGTGATGGGACAGGTTGGGGGAAGCTTCACTCTGTGTCTAATCTCTGCTGCCCCTGTCCTGGGAGGGATGGGACAGTGCAGAAGGATCTTTGTATCTAATCCGTGGCTGCCAGGACAGGACATGGGAGCTGTGATCTGCATTTAACTCATGCTCTGTGTACTCTGGGGTGCTTGTTGGAATCCCTTTGAGGAAGAATTTCCCAGATTTACAAGATAAATACTGATTCCATTGAATGATAGAGCAGAGAGTGAGGCCGTTCATCCTATTGTTTCTGTGCTTCATTTAGCTGAGCAAACCCAATAGACCCATTGGTCTCTCTGCTCTTCCCTGTATCCCTACAAAAGGCGGATCTCATCCTGTTCCCTCTCCACACTCACTATTGGCCATCACCATCATTCAGGCAGTGTGTCCCAGATCACAAACCTTCATCAACAAACCTTCCCTTAAATGCTCCCCTATTACACATTATTGAATTGAACGCTTCCCTCCCCACCCCACCTGCACCACTCCCCACTCCCCCACCCAACAATGCAAGGCTGCCCGGAACGTGTGAAGGAATTGAGATTTCAGTTCCCCGCCTTACCTTTCCTGCACCACTTCCCCACTGCCTTCCCAACTCCAAAAATCTTCCCCACAGTACCCCACCTCCTCGCCCATCAGGGAATAAAACTAAAACCTCAATTCCATCAATTAATCCTGGGATATCGCCGATACTTTTGCTGTATCCCAGGACGGACCTCATGCCGGACATTACATGATGGGACTGACACCCACCTGTACCCTGGGGATATTGAGACATCAACCAGATCATACATGTGTACACCGTTCCCTCAGATTATGTCTGAATCCCATTACCTTCAACATGAAAGCAGCCGACAGTAAAACCCAATCCCAGTAATTTGACACCGAACAGATCCATTGTTGTCACTGACAGGGAACAAGTTCAACTGCACTGAAACGCTCAGCCCCTGAACGTGGCTTCAGTCGGTGCTGAGGATCAGAAGCCAGACTTGAACCAAACACTGAGCTCACTCAGCACAATCGGCCGGTGTCAAGGCACAGTCTGGTGACAAGATCCGACCCCATTCCCCTGAGCCTGTTCCCGGTCTGTGGACAGTGCACTGGTGGGTGGGGTGTGTACCCTTGTACTGTTACTGTGCTCTAGAGAAACCCGCCGGTTCGGGGAGATTCATGTACTTTCTCTAAATATCAACATGATCCCTGTCCGGACCGGGAGCAGCCGCTTCCAGGATTTCCATCCCAAACTCTGTCCTTGTCTCTTGTTGGCGTGTGAGTAAAGGCATTTTCACAATTTCCCTGTCTGCGGACACCGGCTCCCGCCATCCCCCAGAATCAGAGTCAAATCCTTTTGGGCTTTTAATTGTCCAGAAATGGGCATTTGCGCCCAGCAGTCCGAGTAAGGCTTCAGGGATTTGACTCTGGGAAGCAGCAATGCGGAATCCGTGGAGACAGACTGCGCTGCAGACGCTCCTTTGTCGGGACCAATTTCTGTTCAGCTCCCCATCACCGTGCTCCCACCCTCTCGCACAGTAATAGGTGGCAGTGTCGTCCAGTCTCAGGTTGTTCATTTGCAGATAGACGGTGCTGCTGTCCTTGGAAACAGTGAACCGGCTCTGGACTCCAGGCGCGTTGTACTTGTTACCACCACTCGATATGTCTGCCAGCCACTCCAGCCCTTTCCCGGAGACCTGTCTCACCCAGTCCATGCTATAGCTGCCGAGGCTGAACCCACTGACCGCACAGTCAGTCTGTGAGAATGTCCGGGCTTTACCACAAGCTGACTCGGGCTGTGTCAGCACGACGGCGGACCGCACGCCTGTCAATAAAAAAGAGCAGAAATTAATAAAATGTTCTACGGTCAGGGGTTCACAAAGCCTCTGAGAAACAGCCGGTCCCGGTTGAGCGACAAGCGGCGGGACACCCACCTGCCAGACAAGACAAGGGAAGACAGAAATAAGGCACGACCCCCATCGCCCTGAACACTGAGCCGGACTTGGACACTTTGAGATCGGCGGCTTCAGCTCAGGCCGGCTTTGTCCGGAGTCGCAGTGAGCGCTGTTTAGATAGGGACGTGGGCTGTGAGTGAGAGAGGGAGCCGCGGTTTGAACAGGCTCTCACACACTGAAACCAGAGGCGCAGCTTCCTGTCCCCACCCACAGCAGCGATTTCAATTCCCCAAAAGATGTTTGTCTCTGCAACAGGCGGCAGGTCAGCGGCAGTGACCAGATCCGGATTAAAGATCGGTCACTCTCTGTTCGATTCATCAATTTCAGCGATGAACAGTTTGTTTAAACTGAAACACACAGAATCCCAGCGAGAGAGAATGAGAGACACCAGTCAGTGGACAGATATCCCCCGGGAGACAGGGACTGAGAGACCAGTCAATGGACAGATATTCTCCTTAGAGACATAGGCTGAGACTGTCTTTGCAGGAAAATGTATGAAGCAACAAAAAGAGTTACCACACAATCTTCTCACTGCTCCCACACCACAAGAATCAATGCTAAACAGCGATTCCTGGTGGAAATGGGTGGAATTTACACTTATAAGGTATTTTCTCTTTCAGGGACTTGGCACCATGAATTTCAGTGCCAAGCCCTCAGCAGTTCTCCCCACAAAATCTTTTTAACCTGTTTCAGTGTGATACTGGTTGAGGGATCAATGTCGGAACAGATAGTGGAGAACTTTCCAAACCTTTTATGTCCACCTGACACAACAACCCCACCATGGCACCAGTCAAAATAGTGAAACTTCTTTTTACCCCCAAGAGGACCACAATCTTGTCAAAGAGTATCGTGGCTTGTGTGCCTCAGTGAACCAGAGATCTATGTTGGCTTACATCGGGGTCTTGTGCTTTAACTCTAGGTAGGGTCACCCATGCCAAACATGTGAAAGGATAGAGACTGAACAAAGAACGGTTCACCGTTCCTCCAGGTTTGGAGTTTCAGGTCAGGGTTAGTGAACCTGACTTATTATAAAGAAAATTGTAATTGTTACGAGATGCTCCCAACTGTGCCAGCTTCCAGGATTTAGACTCTCCAACTCTCTGGAGCACAGATAGCCGGTAGCAGCCCCTTTAAGGTTCAGGATGATCCCGCTAATTGATAATCATGTTTTGGGCACCAAGAATTGAGTATGAAAGAACACCTGAACTGATGTTCAGTGCTCAATGGTAAACCCTACTAGTGATATTGTCTAGCATTCGTTTTGTGCTCAGACCTGGATCCAGTTTGATACCGTGTCTCGATCTTTGTTTCGGATACTCCAGCATTTGGGTCCAAAGCATCTTCATCAAAGACTCTTGTCGCAATTATGGAAACAGCAATGAAGAATCCTTCTACATCTGAGTGTGATAGTGTTCCCTAGTCACCACCCGGGACTTGCATGGCTGACAGGAGTGAAAACAGAGAGGAAACTATGGGTATGGTGAAGGGAGCCATGAACTTTGCCAAGACCAAGACCAAAAATGTTTTTTGGAATTGTCGAACCATGTACAACACTGTCAAGCTAGCACAAATAACTACGGTAATGTGTCATTACAGCCAACGTACACTGGCATCAGTGAAAGCAGATGGTCAGGGTCTGGCAGACTAAAGGCAGCAGCTGGTGCAGCAGTTTTATATTCAGGAAGGGAAGATGGTCAACGTCATGATGGATTAGCTGTCATTTTGAAGAAAGGCATTGAGAAGTGCCCAGTGGAATGAAAACCAATCAACAGTCGGCTGGTGAGAGTCAGGCTGAGAGTGAAGCAAGTGAACATGACTGTGATCCAGTGTTATGCTCCAAATAACAATAGTGACATTGAAGAATAGGATATCTTCTACAAATGGTGGAGTTAGAGTTAACACCACGCCGTGACATAATCATCATCATTGGAGATCTAAATGGCAAAGTGGGAAATAACAACTCACACTTCATTAGGGCCATGGATACGCAAGGATATAGGATGATCAATAACAATGGTGTTAAGTCTGGTGGAATTCTGTGCCATGAACAATCTGGTCACAGGAGAGACCCTCTTTCCACACCATGAAATAAACAAACTGACATGGAGCTTACCCAATGGATGTGACAAGATCCAGATTGACCATTTGATGATAAATGGTATGTGGAGACGATCCTTGCAGGGTGTAAAGGTGAAGAGAGGAGCAGATACAGGAAGTAATCATCACCTTGCTGTAGCAGTGATGAAACTCATGCTGAGAAGCACTGGGACCACAGCACATGTACAAAGATGTTTTGATGTTGAGAAACTTAAGAACATCAGTGTGAGATCTGCCGTCACCATTCAGCTTAAGGAGGGCTTTCAGACATTGGCGGGGATGTGTCAGTGGACAAGATCAACACGATGTAGAAACAGATTGCATCAGTGTTCAACAAGAGCAGCGAGGCTTGTCTACATTACAGCGCTGGAAAAAATAACAAAGCATGGATACAGCAGGAAACATGGACAGACTTAGAAGAAAGATGGAAAATTAGGAAGAAAATGTTCAATGCAAAGTCAACACGAATTAAGGTGAAACTTTAATTGGCATTCACTGAAGCTAGCAAGAAAGTGAAGAGCTTCTAAGAGTGGATAAGAGAGTCTACATAGAAGACCTTGCACTGGCGGCCACAAGAGCGCCAGTCGATGTGATCAGGAAAATATATACAAGATTTCAAAACTGGTATGTGGAATGTTCCAAGCCAGATCCAGTAGCCCCATGAGAGGCAAGAAGGGTCTGCTTTTGACAAGAGAATGGAGCACGATGGACAGGGTATTTCAGAAATTTACTGAGTAGACGCAGAGGACCTCTGGAAGGCCCCCTGTTCAGATTAAGTCAAGCCACATCTCCGACAGGAAGCTGAGAAGGAAATATCCCAATATCACTGTCCAGTTTCACCCACCTGTCAAGAATGAGAATATGAAATGTGTTTCTAGTAAATCAACAGCTGCACACAGAGATCCTGTTCAAATTTATCCCGTGCACTGAGTGTCAGAAGGAGGTTGTTCAGCCCTTCCGTCTATTCCCTCCAAAGCTGACCTATGTCCGATCTCCATTTACCCTCCTTGGCTCATATTTTAATAATTGAACTCAAACAAAATTCTATTAATTTTGAAATTTCAACTGACACCTCCTCCCACCGCCCCTCACCCCAGTCTTGACCAGTTCCCAGGAAGAGATCCAGATTTCCAGTGCCCTGTATATCCTGAAGTAACAGATTCTTTGTGTTATTCTTCTGCACCATTCTTGAAAGTTTTTAAACTCCCCAATTACACTGGCCTTCAATTTTCCACACTTCGGGGAACAAGAGACCAGACCTAATATTCTATCCTAGTCCCACTAGCACTTCACTGGCCCTGGTCCACACAACCCCTTCTCCAAGGGGTGATGCCAAGAATCACAGCCAGTGCTTCAGATGTGGTCTAATTAGAACATAGAATACAGCACATTACAGGCCCTTCAGCCCACAATGTTGTGCCAACCCTTAAACCCTGCCTCCTATATAGCCCCCCACCTTAAATTCCACCACGCACCTGTCTAGTAGTCTCTTAAACTTCACGAATGTGCCTGCCTCCACCACTGACTCAGGCAGTGCATTCCACGCACCAACCACTCTCTGAGTAAAAAGCCTTCCCCCTTGAACTTCTCACCCCTTACCTTAAAGCCATGTCCTCTTGTATTGAGCAGTGGTGCCCTGGGGAAGAGGCGCTGGCTATCCACTCTATCTATTCCTCTTATTATCTTGTACACCTCTATCATGTCTCCTCTCATCCTCCTTCTCTCCAAAGAGTAAAGCCCTAGCTCCCTTAATCTCTGATCATATTGCATACTCTGTAAACCAGGCAGAATCCTGGTAAATCTCCTCTGTACCCTTTCCAATGCTCCCACATCCTTCCTATAGTGAGGTGACCAGAACTCCAATTGTGGCCTAACCAGAGTTTTATAGAGCTGCATCATTACATCGCGACTCTTAAACTCTATCCCTCGACTTATGAAAGCTAACATCCTATAAGCTTTCTTAACAACCCTATCTACCTGTGAGGCGACTTTCAGGGATCTGTGGACATGTACCCCCAGATCCCTCTGCTCCTCCACACTACCAAGTATCCTGCCATTTACTTTGTACTCTGCCTTGGAGTTCGTCCTTCCAAAGTATACCACCTCACACTTCCCCGGGTTGAACTCCATCTGCCACTTCTCAGCCCACTTCTGCATCCTATCAATGTCTGTCTGCAATCTTTGACAACCCTCTACACTATCTACAACACCACCAACCTTTCTGTCATTTGCAAACTTGCCAACCCACCCCTCCACCCCCACATCCAGGTCGTTAATAAAAACCACGAAAAGTAGAGGTCCCAGAGCAGATCCTTGTCGGACACCACTAGTCACAATCCTCCAATCTGAATGTACTCCCTCCACCACAACCCTCTGCCTTCTGCAGGCAAGCCAATTCTGAATCCACCTGGCCAAACTTCCCTGGATCCCATGCCTTCTGACTTCCTGTACAAGCCTACCATGTGGAACCTTATCAAATGCCTTCCTAAAATCCATATAGATCACATCCCCTGCATTACCCTCATGTATATGCCTGGTCACCTCCCCAAAGAACTCCATCAGGACTGTTGGACATGATCTGCCCTTCACAAAGCCATGAAATCTCTACTCCACAGTAGTGTAATTTCCACCCCTCTGTATCCCTGTTTTCCCCATTAACTGCAGCACATTGAGACCTTTAGCTTAAATTCATCCTTAGGATTAATTAGAACCCAAACCTGCCAGTGGTCTCTCATCTTTCACATTCCCTCTCTGTCCGCTGGGATTGGTCATTCCCTTATGGAATCTGAGTCAGTCAGCTGACACAGCAGAAACAAGACCTGTCCAAACAACAACCTCTGTGACTGTGGGCAGTTTACCTCCTTATGTTTCTCACCACCCCTGAGTATTTTCATACGTACCTGCCTCGACCTAAAGAGAGTGGGAGAAGAACATGGTGAAGGAAAGGAAACTCAATAGATTTTGTTTCTCTCCCGTGACTCTGGTAATACACAGAGTTAAATGAAACGTACAGCACAGCAGCAGATTCAGACCAATTATTTCATGCCATTGTTTATTTTCTGCAGGAACCTCCAGTCACTCCATCTTTGTGCATCTGGGTTAACTTCCTCTTCTGTTCCCTTTCACAACATTCACTTCTGTGGGAGAGATCTATATTCTCCCATCCTCTGGATGAATAATCCAAGTTGGATGATTAGTGATTATTTACAATAGTTTTAATCCCCCTGAAGACTTTCTCCTCCACCCTATCAGGTATTTTTCTCATCTGTGAGGTGGAAATATGCTTTACCCTTCAACCTTCTCATGACCCGCCTCTCACATATTACTAATGAGTCCAACAATGTCCCCCTTTTTTCACAGGAAAGAGCCCAAAAGTCAAATCCAGTACATTCCAGCATCAAGGAGGCAGTGTCCCTGCTGGGAGAATTCCATGGGACTGGGTAAGAGGAGAGTACAGATTGCTTTTTGTCCAAGTTGAAACATAGGTTTCATGCCTGCATTAATCTGGGTGAAACTTCATGAACCCTCAGTTCTGGTTGCTCCATTGTAAAGATGTGGAGGATTTGGAGAGGATGTAAAAGATGTTCACGAGCATGTTGCCTGGATTAGAGAATATTAGCTGTAAGGAGAGGTTGAACAGTCTTTGACTGTATACTCTGGAGTGTAGGCTGAGAAGCAACCTGATAGAGGCTGATAAAAGCATGAGACTCATCGATAGGGTCGACAGTCAGAGTCATTTTCCCAGAATAAAATGTCATTTCCAAAAGAGATTTAAGATGAGGGGTATAACATTCAAAGGAGATTTGTGG
Source organism: Mobula birostris (assembly GCF_030028105.1). Classification (NCBI taxonomy): domain Eukaryota; kingdom Metazoa; phylum Chordata; class Chondrichthyes; order Myliobatiformes; family Myliobatidae; genus Mobula; species Mobula birostris. Next base: position 19,589,976 of record NC_092379.1, read on the forward strand.
GTTGTATTTTTACACGCAGTGATAGGTGCCTGGAATGCACTGGCAGGAGTGGTGGTGAATCAGCATGATAGGACAGTGGAGATACATTTGAAAAAGCACATGACCATTCAGGATATGGAGGGATATGGATTCTGTGCAGATAGTTCGGTTTAGATTAATTTGGCGTTGTGGTTGTCATAGTCATCATGGGCTGAAGGGCCTGTTCCTGTGCTCTGCTGTTCTGTGTTGTAGGTTTACTTGAAGGTCAGTAACATTTGTGATTAATAGCTGACAGATGTCTGAAACTCTGCGATAACATTAACACTCAGTCCTTACACTTCCTCTCAGGTTTCACAGGCAGGTTTAATTTGAGCAGGGGGCCCTCCCAGTGGAGCTGTGTTACTAAAAAGAATAAACACACTGCTTTACATATGGAAATACAATTCTAACGTTGTGCTTTGCACCAGCCTACGTTTATCACACAGAATGAGACAAAATGAATCGAAGCCGAAGGGCAAAATATGCAGAGACAGCAAGACCCTCTCTTCATTACAGAGCATTTGTCTCGTGTCAGAAACAGGCTCACTGTAATGATGATTGACTGTTACTGATTGATTTATTGATTATGTTATGGGAATGAGCAGTTCAAATGTAGGTATACCTGCACTTTATGTTCTGAAGCAGTTGGGAAACTCCCACCAACAACTGAAAGTGTGTTTGCTCAGACTGAGCACAGAAGCTCATCCTGATGACTGTAGTTCAGGTGATCAGATGATTGTGAATTGGCAGCAATAAAGTGGAAAATAAGGAGAAACTAAAAGATGCCACGGACTGCCTTGTCAATGTTCCATCGATGGGCAGAATCCCGGTGTGACATGCTGGAGCTCACGTTTGTTGATGAGAATGAAGGCTGCCCGGTGAATCAACTTTAGACTGAAACAGCAACACAGACAACAATCTCTGTGGGAGCTGTGGGGGGGGGGGGGCGAGGTTATCAGTGGCCTGGAAACTCTCAGGCCCTGAAGATCAGGGATAATCAACTTGCGTATTCAGAGAGAATCGATGATCTGTCATTGCAACATTGTCAGATAATGAGGTCTGCAAGTATAGGTATCTATTAAACCTTTCTTTCTGACATCTGGACAATAAAATGTGTAGTTTTATTCCTATAAGAGCCTTGGGCCAGTAGATTGCTATTTGATTTTTGTGATTACCTTGAATAAAATAACATCACCTGAATTGGATTTGTGTCTCTTTAAACTCTGATTGATAGATCTCACAATACCTGCAAATAACTGTCCTGAGGAGGGTAGTGTGATGGTACTACCTTATTATTTGGGGAATTTTGACCTTTCAGGTGTTGGATTGGACTGTATAATTGTTATTTGGCTTGTAGTTTAACTTTCTTATGTTTGTTTGTTTTTAAATAATTACCTACATAGATGTAACAGAGGGTTGCCATTCCATGCATCTCCTGGAAACTCCCAATTTCAGTAGCAGGTATCACATTGCTCGAATAGGGACTATCTCACTGATTAATTTAAGCAGTGGGATTTGAATGGAATGTCTGCTACCAGTTTTCAACAGTCATAAGCAATGGGTTTTAATGCCCCTTCTTGACCTCTGAAGAACTCTTCATCAGGACATCAGGACCCAACACAAGTTTAAGTTTTGATCAACAAATCCATCAGACAGGCTGGGGAACCCAGCATTTGGGGTGGCATGGTAGTGGTGAAGTATATAAGGGGTTAACATGGTCAGTTAAGCATAGCAGGCTGTTTTCTCTGAAAGAAACCATTGATGATCGACAGATGTGCTATTCAATGCTGATAAGTATTTCTTCTTGAAGTTAGCCAGCTGGTGTTTCAGGGTCCTTGTCCTTGTGCAATTATTTGCAGAGATAAGACCAGCCTGTTCTGTGTATGAGACCTTATGCCTATTCTGTAATTTGTCTTTCGGGAATGTCATGGAGTAGATAAGTTTGGCTCCAGCCTGTCTTGTGTGGGGGTATCTGAATGAATATACTCATGTTGTAAGGGGAATTGTGAGTTAGTTGGTGGACTGTTCCTGTTTGGGCGACTAACTGAGTAAGCCCCGGGTGCTTTGAATAAAGAATTTGTACTTATACGGTCTCTGAGTGACTTTATGCAGATTCCACTTCCACAGTAGTGTAGTGGTTAGCAGAATGCTTTCCAGTGCAGGTGACCTGGGGTTCAATTCCTGTCACTGCCTGTAAGGAATTTGTAATTTCTCCCCGAGAATGTGTGGGTTTCCACCGGGTACTCCAGTTTCCTCTCACAGTCCAAAGACAAACCGGTTGGTACTTTAATTAGTCATTGTAAATTGTCCTGTGATTAGACTAGGATTAAATCAGGATTCCTGGGCAGTGTGGCTCGAAGGGCCAGAAGGGCCTATTCCATGCTTTATGTCAGTAAATAAATGAATTAAATAATTTACATGGACTTTACTGACCTCTTGTCAGGAATTCATTCTGAAATGATTCGTGAGTTTCCTCTCACTCTCCTCCATATGGGAGTCCACTCTACTGTCAATTACTCTATCTGAGGAGCTTCCTTAACGAAGTCCACAGATTCATTCTAATGAATTTAAACCTGCAGTACTGTCTTTCTCTTCCTCTTTAATTTAAATCTATCTTATGGATGTCATTTCCATTCCCTTCACTCCTCCATCTCTCTATGTCTGATGTCTCATTGAGCCAGGAAATTGTGGTGCAAACCATTTCAGCACATCATCCCGTTGGACTGAGGCATTGCTTCCAGATTCCTCCTCTGACCAGACATTTCCTTACCTGCCATTCCCTCTCCTTCTATGATCTGACATCTGATTTATGCCCTGATGGGTCATCCCACACAGCAGTATCCAAAGAGGTGTACTTGTTGCTGAGGAGAATGGCTACAGCGGAACCTTGCAATGACTGCTGAATCCCCTTACCTCTTCTGTTGGTCACCCATCTACTGTGTGAAGCCCATACTCTGGGTGTGACCACCTCTTCAATAGTCTCATCTATAATGTCTTCAGCCTCCTGGATGATCCTGAGTACATCCAACTCCAGCTCCAGTGGAGTATTACACTGGGGTAAAGGAAATTACAGAGTCATGAGAGAGGAGTTAGCCAACGTTGAATGGAAGGGGACACTAACAGAGATGATGGCAGAGGAGCAATGACAAGTATTCTGGAGGCAGGATGACATTCCATGGCTGACAAGGGAAGTCAAAGACAAAGTATAAACAAAAGAAAGGGCCTATAATAGAGCAACAACTAGTGGGGAGTTAGAGGATTGGGATGCTTTTCAAAACCAACAGAAGGCAACTAAAAAAGCTGTAGGGAGAGAAGAGATGAAATATGAAGGTAAGCTAGCCAATAATATCAAAGGGGATACCAAAAGGTTTTTCAGATATATGAAGTGTAAAAGTGAGGCGAGAGTAGATATCGGACTGCTGGAAAATAACACTGGAGAGGTAGTAATGGGGGAACAAGGAAATGGTGGATGAATTGAATAGATATTTTCCATCAGTCTTCACTGTGGAACACGCTCACAGTTTGCCGGAGGTTTGAGAGTGTCACGGGGCATAAGGGAGAAGGTGCTTGGGAAGCTGAAAGGTCTGAAGGTAAATCAGCCACCTGGACTAGATGGACTACACCCTAGATTTCTGAAGAGGCAGCTGAAGAGATTGTGGAGATATTAAGAATAATTTTTCGAGAATCACTAGATTCTGACATGGTTCTAGAGGACTGGAAAGCTGAAAATGTCATTCCACTCTTCAACAAGGGAAAGAGGCAGAAGAAAGCATATTATAGATCAGTTAGGCTGACCTGAGTGACTGGGAAGCTGTTGGAGATGATTGTTGAGAATGAAGTTTCAAGGTCCTTGGAGTCACATGAGAATTAAACGGGAGGAGCAGATGGCAGCCCAGCGCAGCGCGCGCAGCTGTCTGGTGAAATGATATCGTAATTGTAAGTAGGATGCCGTGCACAATCCTGATTTGTTGGAGACAGACGTTGGAAGGCACAGAGGAACATATGGAGAAATTTCTGAAATGCTCGGTTCGCTGCCGCTGCTACTGTGCGGTCGAGGATCTCTGGAGGGAAGGCCCCAAAATCCCGGCTTTGCCTGCTGCTGGCAACCGTGGCTGGGGTCGAAGCGTTCGGCAGAGGTGGTGCTCGGTACTCGGTGTTGGAGGGCTGATCGGAGCTCGAAGTTTTCGGATGACTCAGAGTTGGACTGTGGTCAGGCATGGCAGGGAGAGTTTTCTTCCTTTTCCCGTCTGCGTGAGATGTGGGACTTTCGAGAGACTTTGAACTTTTTTACTGTGGCATGGCCTGTTCTTCATCAAGTTATGGTCTTGTTGCACTGTTGTAACTATATGTTAAAATTATGTGGTTTTTGTTAGTTTTTCAGTCTTGGTCTGTCCTGTGTTTCTGTGCTATCACACTGGAGGAATATTGTATCATTTCTTAATGCATGCATTACTAAATGACAATAAAAGAAGATTGCGTGTCCTCATGATCTAATCTAATCTAAATGGCCAAGTCAACATGGTTTCCTTCAGGGGAAATCTTGTCTGACAAACCCATTGGAATTCTTTGAGGAAATAACAAGCAGGATAGACAAAGGAGAGCTGGTGGATATTATGTGCTTGGATTTTTAAAAAGCCTTTGACAAGATGCCACACATGAGGATGCTTAACAAGATAAGAGCCCATGGTATTACAGGAAAGATACCAGCATGGATAGAGCATTGGCTGAATGGCAGGAGGGAAAGAGCAGGAATAAAGGGAACCTTTTCTGATTGGCTGCCGGTGACTAATGGTGTTCCACAGGGGTCAGTATTGGGACCGCTTCTTTTCACATTTGGATGACAGAATTGATGGCTTTTTGGTCAAGTTTGCGGACAATATGAAGAAAGGTGAAGGGGCAGGTGTTGTTGAGGAAGCAGGTAGGCTGCAGAAGGACTTAGATTAGTGAATGGACAAACAAATGTCAGATGGAATATACTGTTGGGAAGTGTATAGTCATGCACCTTGGTAGAAGGAATAAAAGCGTAAACTATTTTTAAACGGGGAGAATACCCAAAAATCCAAGATGCAAAGGGACTTAGGAGTTCTCGTGCAGAATTCCCTGAAGTTTAAATTGTAGCTCAGTGGTGAGGAAAACAAATGCAATGTTACCATTCATTTCAGAGGACTAGAATATAAAAACAAGGATGTAATTCTGGGTTTTTATAAGGCATTGGTGTAGTCTCACTCGGAGAGTTGAGAGCAGCTTTGGGCCCCTTATCTAAGTAAGGATGTGTTGACATTGGGCAGAGTTCAAAGGAGGTTCATGAAAATGACTCTGGGATTGAAAGGCTAATCATATTTGGAGCATTTGATCGCTCTGGGCCTGTACTTGCTGGAATTTAGAAGAATGAGGGGGATCTCATTGAAACCTATCAAATGTTGAAAGGCCTAGATAAGGATGCATGTGCAGAGAATGTTCCCCACGGTGGGGGAGTCTAGGACCAAAGGGCACAACTTCAGAATAGAGGGACGCCCTTTTAAAACAGAGATGAGGAACAATTTGTTTAGCCTAAGGGTGGTGAATCTGTAGAATTAGTTTTCACATGCAGTTATGGAGGCCAGGTCACTGAGTGTATTTAAAATGGTGGTTGATAAATTCTTGATAAGTCAGGGTGTAAAAGATTATGGGGAGAAGGTAAGAGAATGGGGTTGAGAGGGAAATGGATCAGCCATGATCAAGTAGCGGAACAGACCCAATCAGCTGAATGGCCAAGTTCTGCTCCAATATCTTATGGTCTATATGGTCACTGAAAGTGGAGTCACATGTAGACAGGGTGGTGAAGAAGACTGTTGGTATTGTGTGTAAAAATTGGGAGCACATGGTGGGATTGTACAAGGTGCTGGTGAGATTGCATATGGGGTATTGTGTTCAGTTTTTATTCGTCCTGCTGGTGAAAAGATGTTATTAATCTGGAAAGAGTGCAGAAAAGATTTACAGGGATGTTGCCATGACTGAGTTAAAGGGAGAAGCTGTCTAAACTAAGACTTTCCTTGGGGTGAATATACAGATTGCAGAACATATAATTTATTTACAGTTACTGAGGGGAGTCAAAATAACAGTGAGATGGATGTCTTTCTGCTACTGTACTTGGTTATTAAATCTCTAGCAACCTCCAGCTTAGATCTGGTGAAAAGCTCTGGCTTGCAGGAGACCGAGTGGAGATTTTATAGAGATGCAAAAAATGAAGAGGGCAATGGATAGGAAAAGTTCCCACAAAATGCTGTCAATGTGACGAGCTTGGATGGGCATCTTGGTCAGCATGGACGAGTTGGGCCGAAGGGCCTGTTTCCATGCTCCTTGACTCTCTGACTCTCCAAATGCAAGTGCAATTTACCGTGGGCAATTAACCTACCAACAATCCTGTAGGATGTGGAAGAAAGACATATTTCAATGTGACATATTCATCTGAAAAGCTCCGGCAGACTCAGGAACTCCCGATGGTCTGGAATCCTCCTGTGCACTGTTTTACCCACATCCTCCACACTCTCAGTCTGACTGATACACTGACACCCAGTGGCTGTCGGTTGGTATTACAACAATCAGTTTGTTGTAATATTTGGAGGTGTTCCTCTGACCCCAGTGGTTACAGTTTATCACTGCAAGGTAACAAATGCTTCGTCAAATTGTCTTCCATCCAGACACAAGAGTCTGTAAATGCTGGGATCTGGAGCTACACACAATCTACTGGAGGAACTCAGCGGGTTGAGCAGCATCGGTGGACAGAAGCTGTCAAATCCCTGAATGAGGACAGTCCGTGAGCATCTGGTTTACAACAGACAGAATGAAATTACCGGAGTAAAGAAAACCTGCTGATGTTGAAAATCAGAAGGAAAAACTCTTGGAAGCACTGGACAGACAATATAGATTGTACATCAGTGGTAGCGGGAAAGAAACGGAGTGTCGGTGAGTAGACCAGATACATCTCCAAATATGCCAACTTATCTATGTCAACGATCGTCAAAACAACTAAAATAGCAAAAGCAGAGTCCAATGAACAAGAGCTCAAATCAAGCTCTATTGAAGACATCGGATAAATGCAAATTATTGCAAGGTAATGATATATTGACAGAAAAAGCCAACGAGGGAAAGCAGGGATTGTATAAAATGTCCCATCAGTGAGAAACTACTGAATGAAAACCCTGTCCTTTCCCTGTCTGTCACTTTCAATGTGACAAATTCATCTGAAGAGCTCCTGTAGTCTCAGGACCTTCTGGCACAATGGAATCCTCCTGTGCACTGTTTCACCCACACCGTCCAGCAGTGTCTCTGTGCCTGACTGGACGCAGTATATCACCCCAGCCGACTCACAGGTGAAGTGTTGCCTTACCTGGAAGGACTGTCTGGGGCCCTGAATGGTGGTAAGGGAGGAAGTGTAAGGGCACGTGTAGCACTTGTCCCGCTTACAAGGATAAGTGCCGGAGGGAGATCGGTAGGGAGGGAGGGGGGGGTGGCAAATGGACAAGGGAGTCATGTAGGGAGCGATCCCTGTGGAAAGCAGAGCAAGGGGGGTAGGGAAAGATGTGCTTAGTGGTGGGATCCCGTTGGAGGTGGCGGAAGTTACGGAGAATAATATGTTGGACCCGGAGGCTGGTGGGGTGGTAGGTGAGGACAAGGGGAACCCTATTCCTAGTGGGGTGGCGGGAGGATGGAGTGAGAGCAGATGTGCGTGAAATGGGGAAGATGCGTTTGAGAGAAGAGTTGATGGTGGAGGAAGGGAAGCCCTTTTCTTTAAAAAAGGAGTACATCTCCCTCGTCCTGGAATGAAAAGCCTCATCTTGAGAGCAGATGCGGCGGAGACGGAGGAATTGTGAGAAGAGGATGGCATTTTTGCAAGAGACAGGGTGAGAAGAGGAATAGTCCAGATAGCTGTGAGAGTCAGTAGGCTTATAGTAGACATCAGTAGATAAGCTGTCTCCAGAGATAGAGATAGAAAGATCTAGAAAGGGGAGGGAGGTGTCCAACATGGACCAGGTAAACTTGAGGGCAGGAGGAAAGTTGGAGGCAAAGTTAATGAAGTCAATGAGCTCAGCATGCCTGCAGGAAACAGTGCCAATGCAGTCGTCGATGTAGCGAAGAAAAAGTGGGAGACAGATACCAGAATAGGTTTGGAACATAGATTGTTCCAAAGCCAACAAAAAGGCAGGCATAGCTAGGACCCATACGGGTGCACATAGCTACACTTTAGTTTGGAGGAAGTGGGAGGAGCAAAAGGAGAAATTATTAAGAGTAAGGACTAATTCCGCTAGATGGAGCAGAGTGGTGGTAGAGGGGAACTGGTTAGGTCTGGAATCCAAAAAGAAGCGGAGAGCTTTAAGACCTTCCTGATGGGGGATGGAAGTATATAGGGACTGGACATCCATGGTGAAAATAAAGTGGTGGGGGCCAGGGAACTTAAAGTCATTGAAAAGTTTCAGAGGGTGAGAAGTGTCACGAACATAGGTAGGAAGGGATTGAACTTCTCACCCTCTGATACTTTTCGATGATTTTAAGTTCCCTGGCCCCCACCGCTTTATTTTCACCATGGATGGAGTTCAAACCAGAGAAGTGTGAGGTGGTACACTTTGGAAGGACAAACTCCAAGGCAGAGTACAAAGTAAATGGCAGGATACTTGGAAGTGTGGAGGAGCAGAGGGATCTGGGGGTACATGTCCAAAGATCCCTGAAAGTTGCCTCACAGGTAGATAGGGTAGTTAAGAAAGCTTATGGAGTGTTAGCTTTCATAAGTTGAGGGATAGAGTTTAAGAGTCGTAGGGTAATGATGCAGATCTATAAAACTCTGGTTAGGCCACACTTGAAGTACTGTGTCTAGTTCTGGTCGCCTCACTATAGGAAGGATGTGGAAGCATTGGAAAGGGTACAGAGGAGATTTACCAGGATTCTGCCTGGTTTACAGAGTATGCATTATGATCAGAGATTAAGGGAGCTAGGGCTTTACTCTCTGGAGAGAAGGAGGATGAGAGGAGACATGATAGAGGTATACAAGATATTAAGAGGAATAGATAGAGTGGACAGCCAGCGCCTCTTCCCCAGGGCACCACTGCTCAATACAAGGGGACATGGCTTTAAGGTAAGGGGTGGAAAGTTCAAGGGGGATATTAGAGGAAGGTTTTTTACTCAGAGTGTGGTCGGTGCGTGGAATGTACTGCCTGAGTCAGTGGTGGAGGCAGATACACTAGTGAAATTTAAGAGACTACTAGACAGGTATATGGAGGAATTTAAGGAGGGGGGTTATATGGAAGGCAGGGTTTAAGGGTCAGCATAACATTGTGGGCCGAAGGGCCTGTACTGTGCTGTGCTGTATTGTTCTATTGTTTGTCCATATATCTGTGATTCCACTTTCAAGGAATTATGGATCTGTATTCCTAGATCCCTTTGTTCTGCACATCTCAGTTCCCTATTGAATTGCATTGACTTTATTCTTTCATCCTTCACATACGTGAGGAGTAAAAATCTTTACATTACATCTCCATCTGAATGTGCAAATTATAGTAATTTGTAAAAAGTAGCATGTTCAGTATGATATACAACAGAACAGTCAATATAGCTTAGAAATACAATTGTGTCAGTGTGAATTAATCAGTCTGGTGGCCTTGTGGAAGAAGCTGTCCTGGAGCCTGTTGTCCTGGCTTTAATGCTGCGGTACTGTTTCCCGGATGGCAGCAGCTGGAGCAGTTTGTAGTTGGGGTGACTCGGGTCCCCAATGATCCTTTGGGCCCTTTTTGTAAATGTCCTGAATAGTGGGAAGTTCACAACTGCAGATGTGCTGGGCTGTCCGCACCACCTGTGCCCTGTGATTGAGGGAAGTACAGTTCCCATACCAGGTAGTGATACAGCCAGTCAGGATGCTCTCACTTGTACCCCATGGAAAGTCCTTAGGATTTGGGGACTGATGCCAAAGTTCTTCAACCATCTAAGGTGAAAGAGGTGCTGTTGTGCTTTTTTCACCACGCAGCTGGTATGTACAGACCAAGTGAGATCCTCGGTGATGTGTATACTGAGGAACTTGAAGCTGTTCACCCTCTCAATCCTACCATTCACTGTGTTCTTGTCCTGGATTGTCCTGCCAAAGTGCAACACTGTACACCCATTGGCATTATTCCCCTCTGCCGTTATTCAGTCCATCTTCCCACTGGTTCAGACCATGCTGCAATCTTGCTGCATTGGTTTATTTTGATCGTACTGATGCTTACCAGAAGCTCCCAAATAATTCTTATCAGTGCTCCGTTATCCTTCCAGAACTCTGAGATCTATCAGGTCCCCAGTGAATTGTTTTGAGCAACCTGTCATCTTTCTTTCCAGACCAGATGAAGGGTCTCAGCCCAAAATGTTGACTGTTTACTCTTTTCCATAGATGCTGCCTGACCTGCTGGGTTCCTCCAGCATTTTGTCTGTGTTGCTTTGGATTTCCAGCATCTGCTGTATTTCTCTTGTCTGTGATGCTGCGATCTTTGTTAGCCTCCCCTACTACTTTCCCGTACTTGATCTCTTCTTCAAATTTGCTGATGCAGTTTCTAAACAGATGATGATCAATGTCACGTGATCGGCAACAATGAATATATCGAGTCAGGATTTATAAACAAACAAGCATTTATTAAACCCTGATAAACAATGAAAAAAACCGAAAACCCTAACTGGAAGTAAACGGCTATACAGCCATTCAGTAAACCGCTACTCAGTACTAGTTCTTAAAGCAATAAATGCCAAACCAGTTCTTAAAGCGATACATTCAAACACAGTTCCTCGAATGGTAAATTTTAAAGTCCAAGAGATTTATATAGTCAATTAGGAGAGACTTTCATGAAGTAACGAATTCCTCGAAGACACGACGTCACTGCCACTCCCAGTCGGATCCTGCCTTGTCTACAGGATTCACGACGACGGAAATAAAATGGTTTTAAAGGCACTGACATTCCTCCGTAGAATAGATCCTGCTCAGCCTTTTCTACCACTTTTGGCAAAGGCTATCTCATGCAGATCACTCTTTCTTGAATGAATTCAATAATGGTTGATCCTTTCCAAACCCGTCGAACGTCTCCTTCAGGGTCCCGTCTTCACTGTCCAATGTTACTGAAAAGATACATTAACAAACCTGGCAGCGATTGATCAAACTACCGGTCCAGACTTCTGTACCTTACAATAGAACATAAAACTCCGTTTAAAATCAAAACTGCGTCATAATGCAAATACGCAGCGGAGCTGAGTATCTCATTGACGTTCTAACTGGAAAAACTAACTGCGTCACCAGGGGTCTTCCCTTTTATACCCGTGGTGAACTCACATCGGCAGGAAAATTACATCAGGTGACCTTCAAAAGACCATTACATCATCCTCACAAGACAGTCACAAGATCTCCATGAGGTATGTAACAATCAACAACAGATCCAACGCTGACCCCTGCTGCACACCCCTAGTCACAGCCCTCCAGTCAGAGAGACTTGTGTACTTCCACTCTGTCTTCTCCCGCTAAGACAATTTACTACTGCAACTTCAACACCAAGTGACTTAATCTTCAGGACGAGCCCCCTATGTGGTACTCTGTCAAAGGCCTTGCTAGAGTCCATGTAAACAAGGTTTTCCCTTCATCAACCTGCTCGGTTCTACAGACTTACCATGGGGAACATCCTGACAGGCTGCACCACTGTCTGATATGGGTGGCGGCAGGGGCACGACTGCACAGAAGTTACAGTAAGTTGTAAAATTAGTCAGCGCCATCTCGGGTACCACCCTCCATAGTATCCAAGACATCTTCAAGGAATGGTGCCTCAGAAAGGAGCCAACATTAAGGATATCACTCAGGACATGCCCCCTTCTCATTGTTACCGTCAGGAACGAGGTACAGAAACCTGAAGGCACACACACAGTGATTCAGGAACAATTTCTTTCCCTGTCATCTGATTTCTGAATGGACATTGAACCCATGAACATTACTTCACTACTTTTTTATATTATTTCTGTTTTGCACTTTTAAAATCTATTTAATACACATGAAACACTCCGGTTCCGTCGGCTGTGTAAGCCTAGGGAAGACAATCTCCGGCCCCGCTAAACGTGTGAGATTGAAGCGCAAACCCCTCAAATCCCTCTGTTTGTGTGGATGCTGTGTGATTCGTACCCCGTTACAAATAAGTACCAGAAAATAACAGACAGTACACCCCATACAATTAAATGATTTAGCTTTATAATTCTTAATTTGACTAAAGGGTTAGTAAAGAAAAAGCAAAAGAAAAAGAAAAGGGCCCATTTTAATGAAATAGCCTAATGTGCACAAGTTGGAGCTCATGGTTTCCCCTTCGCTGATCCTCTTTTGATCTTCCTGGGCTTTGTCAGATCATGGCCCCGCTCCGGGTCGAGTCCTACGACCTCTTCTCTCCGGCGTCTTCTCCCTTCATCTCCCACTGAACAAAAGACCCAGCTCACACCGGTGTCAGGCACACAACACGAAAAACACACTCCCTTCATTGGACATCTCACATTCCAAAGCACCCGTTATCTCTAATCATAACCCAAACACTGCTTCTACAGAAAGACCATTATGAAACATTTCCCAGGGTGTTACACATATGTATACTTTAATTGATTTACTTATTTATTTTTTTCTTTCTATATCATCATGTATTGCATTGTACTGCTGCTGCTAAGTTAACAAATTTCACGACACATGCCAATAGACAATAGACAATAGGTGCAGGAGTAGGCCATTCAGCCCTTTGAGCCAGTGCCCCCATTCACTGTGATCATGGCTGATCATCCACAATCAGTACCCTTTTCCTGCCTTCTCCCCATATCCCTTGACTCCTCTATTTTTAAGAGCTCCATCTAACTCTTTCTTGAAAGAATCCAGAGAATTGGCCTCCACTGCCTTCTGAGGCAGAGCAATCCACAGAACCACAACCCTCTGTGTGAAAAAGTTTTTCCTCAAATCCATTCTAAATGGTCTACCCTTTATTCTTAAACTGTGGCCTCTGGTTCTGGACTCCCCCAACATCGGGAACATGTTTCCTGCCTCTAGCGTGTCCAATCCCTTAATATTCTTATATGTTTCAATCAGATACTAAACCAATGATAATAAACCTGATTCTAATTCTGATTCTGGTAATGTCCTCAAAAAACTCTTTTAAGATCGGTTCAACACAATGTACCACGCACAATGCATGTTGACTGTCCCTAACCAGGCCCTGACTATCCGGATGCTTATACATCCTGTTCAGTAGAATACCTTCCAATAATTTACCCACAATTAATATCAGACTCACTGGCCCCTAGTTGCCTGGCTTGTTCTCAGAGCCTGTCTTGAACAATGGAACAGCATTCGGTATCCTCCAGTCCTCCGGCACATTGCCCGTGGTTAAGAATGTTTTAAGTAACTCTGTCACGGCTGCTGTGGTTTCTGAACTTGTCTCCCGTGAGGACCAAAGGGACACCTTGTCAAGCTCTGGGGATTTTTCCACCCTAACTTCCCTCAAGTAAACACCCCCTCATCTGTTATCTGGATACAGTCCATGGCCCCACTATTGTTTTTCCTCAGTTCTATGGAGTTTGTGTCTGTCTGCTGAGAAAGTACAGATGCAGAGAATTCATTTGAGATCTCATCCATCTTTTCCTGTTCCACACACAGATGACCATGCTGATCTTCAAGAGAAGCAATTCTGCCCATTACTATCCTTTTGCTCTTAACATATTGATGAAATCCCCTGGGATTTTCTTTCACCTTGTCTGTCAGAGCAACATCATGTCTCGTTTTAGTTCTCCTGATTTCTGTCTTACATGTTCTTTTGCATTTCTCATACTGAAGTGCCTCATTTGATCCTAACTCCCCATGTGTAATCTTCACCTCCTCCTTCTTCACAAGTGCCCCAATACCCTGAAAAACTAAGCTTCCCTAAATCTTTTAGCTGTGCCTTTATTCCTAGCAGGAACATACAGATCCTGGACATTCAATCTTTTTCTTTTGAAGACCTTCCACTAACCAAGTATCCCTTTGCAGGAAACCAACCTATCCCAGTCCATGTCTGCCTGATCTCTTCTGATGCCATCAAAATTGGCCTTCCTCCTGTTTTCAATGTCCACCTGAGGACCAATCCTGTCCTTCTCCATAATTATCCTGAAAACGATCAGTAGAGCAAAACAGTTTTCGCCTGCACACACGTCTGTCACCTGCCCTGTCTCGTTCCCTGAGGAGATCCACTATCCTGACCTCTGCATTTTGATTAAAGAATCTTTTAAGAACACATCTGACAAACTCTATCACATGCATCGCATTTAGAGTAGGCACAGTGTCTGTATTCCTTCCACATCCGTCCCCACTCCATGGCAGCATATTACCTTCCTCCCGTACCCCCTTCAGGCCCTGCCCCTCCTCAGAATAACGACAAACCATGCAGATGGTAAAAACTATCATGGGGAATCTGATCAGGTTACGCTGTGCTCTTTTGCTAGGGTTGCTTGAGCTGTTGGGGAGCATCTAAAATAACTTGCCAGGGAGATGGGAACTAGAGTGACAGGGCCGAGGATGGGGTAGTTGGTGTCCAACTAGATCCCGTGTGTGATGAGACTGTGAGGAAGGACAGGCAGATAGCAGGGCAAAATTGCATTCAGAATCAGGTTTATTATCACCAGCGGGTGTCGTGACATTGGTTAATTTAACAGCAGCAATTCAATGCAATACGTGATAATACAGAAAAAAATAAGCAGATCAATCAAAGTAAATATATATATAAAATAGTGCAAAACAAAAATGCTATTAAAATAGTGAGGTATTGTTCATGAGTTCAATACCAATTTTAAAATCGGTTGTCAGAGGAGAAGAAGCTGATCCTGAATCACTGAGTGTGTGCCTTCTGACTTCTGTACCTCCTTCCCAACGGTAACAGTGAGAAGTGAGATGGGTTAAAGTGAAACGGGGCAAAATCGAAAAGGGTGATGAATACAGGAGTGAAGGTGTTATATTTGAATGCACTCACAGTTTACAGAATAAAGGCTGATGGTCTTGTAGGACAATTAGAGATTGGCAGATACACTGTTGTGGGCATCGCTGAGTCATGGCTGGAAGGTGATAATAGTTGGGAGCTTAGCATCCAAGGATACACATGGTATTGAAAGGACAGGCAGGTAGGCAGAGGGTTGGAGTGGCTTTGTCGGTAAAAAAATGAAATCAAATCCCTAGAAAGAGGTCATGTGGGACTGGAAGATAAGACCATAAGACACAGGAGCATAATTAGGCTATTTAGCCCATTGACTCTTCTCTGCCATTTCATCATGGCTGATTTATTTTCCATCTCAGCCCCAATCTCCTGCCTTCTCTTCATATCCCTTCATGCCCTAATGAATCAAGAATTTATCAAACTCTTCCTTAAGTATACCCAAGGACTTACACATACACTCCAGGATATGGGCATGGGGAGCCTCCACAGGACCTGGCCCCAAGTCATCACCTGTTCCTGGATCATTTCCCCAGTATCTGATTCAGTGCCATGCCCCCTCACGACCTGCTCTGCACTCCAGGTTATGGGCACAGGGAATCTCCTCCAATACGTGATCTTGGGTACAGTCTCTAAAATCTGCTCCATATATATTTTCCCAAATGTCTGAACGTGGTGCATTTCTGAGATGTGGGGTTGGGAATCTCATTCTCTGATTCTTCCAAATAACTGATTTTAAATTGTTTCCCTAAGATCAGTCGTACATTCCCAAGCTCTGTCGTATTCCCTTATGAATGAGGTTGAGAATTAACCACAATTTCTGGTTCTGTGGAGGGGTATTTTTCCCATTGTCTGGTCTTTCATAGTTTTCCTCAATGGCTATTCCTAGGGTATATTCTTTCAATATCTGGTCCTGTGTCTACCTCCAATGTTCGTCCCTTGGACTTACTCTGCTCAAATTAGGTGCTGGCTGTTGTATTCTATTCCCTTCTTGGTTTGTATTAATCTAGTACCTGTTTATGTTTTCTACTCCTGGTGTGTTTTCCTCAGTATCTGTTGTATTTTCCTGCATTGGCATATTTTCTCAAAATGTTCTCATGAAAACTGTAATGGTCGATCTCCAGTTCTGAGTCACCTGTACTTGTACCAACAGCTCCACACTCTCTGATGGGGGATGCTGCAGGATGCACAGAGTTTCCTTCAGCTAAACACCGAGCAGGCCAAAAGCTTTGGTCCCTGCAGTGAGTTCTGTTCCAGAGCACTGATGCTGTTGTCCCTTTTCACTGACCTGAGAACAAAAATTCTGGCTGGTGTTGCTGTTCACGGTAGCAGACTCCCCATTAGCACTTATTGTGGGGTCCTTGTGTTTCAATAATGATTCGTCTCGTAGTGTCACTCAGCCAAGACATTGATGTTCTGTTGGAATTCCTATGGATAAACACTTGTTTCTGTCTCTGCGTGAGATTCACTCGTTCTTCCGCTCCTGATTCAGTCGTCTGTCAGTGCATACTGTGTCAGTAGGACCCGAACATAAGTGGACCCAGCAGAGGTTCAACAGCAGCTTGGACATCGGTCGGTCAGAGACAAGGGTGCCTGCTATTCTCATTGATTGTCCAGAGGCTATGTTCCAAGTTTCTCACTGCAATGTTCTGAGTTTCTCTAGTGTATGTTCTGAGCTTCTCTGGTCTATGTTCAAGGTCTCCCATGGCCCTTCAGGTTTCCGAGGACTATTCCAGGTTTCTGAGTTTGATTCCATATTCCTGAGTTTACCATCCCTGTCTCGGGTTCTCCACAGCTCCCTGGCTGCCTTCGGGATGGAGGTACTGTCATGTCCCCTGTGGGCCTGTGCAACATATTTGTTAATTGCGAAGTTCTTGTGCATTCTGTTTAGTCTTGTCAAGTGTATTTTGACTGGCACTGATTTTCCTCATACTGTGATTATTTAAAGCAGACTCCCAATTACTGGTTATCATGGGATCCTTGTGCTTCAAGAATGATTTATCTCACTGTGTTGCTTAGTCAAATCACTGATGTTCTGTTGGGATTCCTAGGAATAAACTCTTATTTCTGTCTTTGCATGGGGTTCAGTCAGTCATCTGCACTGGGTTCAGTCATCTGTCAGCGCACCCTCGTAACTCCTCTGTTAACTTCCTTCCATAGATATTGGGTTTACTGTGTCCATAGTTCCCAACATTTTATTTGTAGCCCTTCTCAAATAAAGGAACAGATCACAGATCTCCCAGAACGTATCTGAAATGTCGACAGAACTGAATTCTTGCTCCTAGTGCAAGGTTTCAGCAATGCATTAATCTACAACGTCCTCCAATTTTTAACCTCACCAGCACATGGCATTGGGAATAATCCAGAGATTACCACTGTTGGGGTCTTACATTTTAACCTCTTTTCTAACTCCCTATTTTCACTCCACAGCAGCACATCCATTTTTCTGCCAATCGTCATTTGAGCCAATGTGTGCAACCACTTCTGTCTGCTCACCCTCCCCACTGAGAATGTTCTGCAATCGCTCTGAGACATCCTCATCTGAATAATACTCTATCTGCAATTGCTCAGCCCACCCACCCAGCTGATCAAGATCCCACTGTAATTGTTGCTAACCTTCTTCTCTCCCCACAATACCATCTGTTTTAGTGTCACTTGTCATCTAATACTCAGGAATATGGGAAAAATTCCCATCAATGAGAGGACTCCTTCATCCAGGTATCAGCAGTCATTTGGACCAGAATAACATTCAAAGGAACAATTCTCAGTCCGTCTCCAGGGAAATGCTCCCTAATTCAGTGTTGTGTGAAAACATACTTGGATCAGATTTTGGAGACACATAGTGGGGGAAATAACACAGGGTGCAGAGCAGGAAGTGAAGAGCATGGCCCGGATTTGGATATTGGTCCAGTAACCTGGCCTTAGAGGTGGCAGAGACTCCTTCCTTTCTCCTTCTCTCCCTCTTACTCTACGATCTCCATGTGATGTATTTGCATGGATAAAGAATTGGTTAATTAGTAGAAAACAGAGTCGGGATACGTGGATGTTACTCTGGTTGGCAATCAGTAGTGAGCGATGTGCCACAGGGGTCGGTGCTGGGCCTGCAACTGTTCACGATATACATTAACGATCTGGAAGAGGGGACAGAGTGTAGTGTATCTAAGTTTGCTGATGACACTAAATTGAGTGGAAAAGCAAATTGTGCAGAAGTTACAGAGTCTGCAGAGAGATATAGATAGGTTAAGTGAGTGGGCCAGAGTCTGGCAGATGGAGTACAATGTTGGTAAATGTGAGGTCATCCACTTTGGAAGGAAAAATGAAAGAGCAGATTATTACTTAAGTGGTGAAAATTGCATCATGCTGCTGTGCAGAGGGACTTGGAAGTGCTTGTTTGTGAATCACAAAAGGTTGGTTTGCAGGTGCAGCAGGCTATCAAGAAGGCAAATGGATTGTTGGCCTTCATTGCTAGAGGGATTGAATTTAAGAACAGGGAGGTTATGCTGCAACTATACAGGGCACTGGTGAGGCCGCACCTGGAGTACTGCG
The DNA here is from genome assembly GCF_030028105.1 of Mobula birostris. NCBI lineage: Eukaryota > Metazoa > Chordata > Chondrichthyes > Myliobatiformes > Myliobatidae > Mobula > Mobula birostris. Next base: position 19,608,500 of record NC_092379.1, read on the forward strand.
TGCAGTTCTTGTCTCCTTACTTGAGGAAGGATATACTGGCTTTGGAGGTGGTGCAGAGGAGGTTCACCTAGTTAATTCCACTGTTGAGGAGAGATTGAGTCGCCTGGGACTGTACTCACTGGAATTCATAAGAATGACAGGAGATGCTATAGAAACATTTAAAATTATGAAAGGGATAGGTAGAGGCAGGAAAGTTGTTTCCACTGGTGGGTGAGACTAGAACGAGGGGACGTAGCCTCTAGATTCAGGGGAGTAGATTTAGGACGGAGATGAGGAGGAACTGTTTTTCCCAGAGAGTGGTGAATCCGTGGAATTCTCTGCCCAGTGAAGCAGTGGAGGCTACCTCAGTAAATATACTTAACACAAGGTTGGATAGGTGTTTGCATAGTAGGGGAATTAAGGGTTCTGGGGAAAAGGCAGGTAGGTGGTGGTGAGTCCATGGCCAGATCAGCCATGATCTTATCAAATGGTGGAGCAGGCTCGATGGGCTGGATGGCCGACTCCTGCTCCTATTTCTTGTGTTCTTATCTCTCCCTCCTTGACCTTCCTCGCTTCTCTCTTTCTCTCTATCTGTCCACCCCCCTCTCTTTCTGCCTTCTCTAAGCTCATTTCAGACCTTCAAATCTCCAATTTGCTCCCTTATTTCTCTCTCCTACCCCACAGAACATGGGGTCAGAAGCTGGCTCTGACAAGCTGCCTGCACTTTGTACAATCAGACTGTTGGAGCCATTAGCTCTGTGTTTGTGTGTGTGTGTGTGTGTGTGAGAGAGAGAGAGAGAGAGAGAGAGAGAGAGAGAGAGAGAGAGAGAGAGAGGGGGGGGGGGGAGGGGGGCAAGAGAGAGAGAGAGGGAGGGACAGGAGAGAGAGAGAGAAAATAAAAAGAATATTGTGAGCAGTGAAGAGTATAAAATATACCGGAGGACTGGCAGCACGTGCTCACTGAGGGAAAGAAGGAGGGAGCAAGCCAGTGTCGAGAGCTGACATTCCCAGAGGGGAGCAGAGGCCAGTGGCAGGGTAAGGTCCTCAGTTGTTGCACATCCTTGATTTGTAGTTGGCTGAAATGCAAGAGTGAGAGTTAGTTTGGCTGCTGAGCAACAGGTATTGTTTATTGGCACAAAGGAAGTTGCCATGGTGGGGTGGAGGGAGGGGGAGTGGGGTGGGGGGGGCGGAGAGGAGAGGGGGAGAAGCTGCATTGACAAACTGGAAAGAAGGAATAAAGCTACTGAAGGAGGAATGGTGTTAAAATGTCAAGGGCAGAGGAATCAAATGAAAGTTGTGTGTACAAGCTGGGGAAAGAGGTTTCACGAGGGGGTAGATTGAATGAATGTGTTGGAGAATGGCAGAGTGTGTGAGTGAGATGGGTACTGTGGCTGGAAATAAACACTGGACTGTCATTGTTGATCTCTCTGTAATATGAAGCAGTACGGGCACATACAGACACAGTTTATGTTACTGAGAGTTTAATTGAGAAGCTGGGTTCGTGACATAGATACGTGAGTTCAGATCACATCACGGCAGCAGGGATATGTAACTGAAGTCCTGTGTCAGTGACCGTGACTGAGAGAAATGGATTGGTGTCTAAATGCATGACTGACGTGTTTCAGGGAAGGGAATCTGCTGACTTTACCTGGTCTGGCCTGTATATATCTCCAGGCCCTCAGTAAAGTAACTGACCTTTAACTGCACTGTGAAATGGCCCAGTAAACCACCCAGTTCAAGAGCAGTTGGGATGGTAAAGAAATGTTGTTCTACTCACATCCTGCGAATGAATAACTAAAAGTTATCCACAGTTATGTTGTATCATGACTGATCTATCATTGTTTTGTTTTTAGATCTATCTACATGATTGGGATTGATTTTTAATTACTTCGCAATGTAATTAATTCATTATTAAGAATATTTGCCCTCCCCTTGGACAACATTGGTGTCGTGGAGAGGGGGGACTTGCAGCATGGGCAACTGCTGGTCTTCCATACAACCTTGCCCAGGCCTGCACCCTGGAGAATGAAGACTTTCCAGGCGCAGGTCCATGATCTCGCAAGACTAACGGATGCCTTTACTTTAATAATATTTAGAAGGGGGAGGAGAAGATGGCAGCGCGACGCAGCGCGCGCGGCCGCTACAGAATGATATCTGTATTTGTTAAGTAGGGTACCATGCACAATTCTGATTTGATGGAGGCAGACGTGAGCAGCATGGAGGAACATCTGGAGAAACTTCTGAAATGCCTGCTTCGCTGCCGCTGCTACTGTGCGATTGAGAATCTCCGGAGGGGAAGGCCCCAAATCCTCGGCTTTGCCTGTTGCTTGGCGGCCGGGGCCGGGGTCGAAGCACTCGGCAGAGATGGTGCTTGGTGCTCGGTGTTGGAGGCTTGAAGTTTTCGGACGGACCCAAGAGTCGGCTATGGTCAGGTGCCTCCAGGGTGCTGCATCGGCAAGTTTGCGGCGCTGGAGGTTCATGGCAGGGAGAGTTTTTCTTCCTTCTACCGTCTGCGTGAGATGATGGGACCTTTGAGAGACTTTGAGACTTTTTTTTACCATGCCCATAGTCTGTTCTTTATCAAATTGCGGTATTGCCTTGCACTGTTGTAACTATATGTTATAATTATGTGGTTTCTGTCAGTTTTTCAGTCTTGGTCTGTCTTGTGTTTCTGTGATATCATACTGGAGGAACATTGTATCATTTCTTAATGCATGCATTACTAAATGATAATAAAAGAGGACTGCGTGTCCTCATAATCATATTTCATGCCTGATTACTCTTTATTATTTTAGATTGTTATATCATGATAATGTAGTGAATTGTTTCCATGGAAATTCCATGGATAAGTTGTTTCTTTTTATAAAACTGTGTGTGGTAGAATTCCCTCAGAGACGGCACTGGGAATGACTCTGCCAAAATTCTATTGGTCAGACTTGCCATTACATGTGACAGGTAATCTCCATAGAATCTGGTCACAGTTATCACCGGTTCCTGCAATTACATTCCCCAGTACCTGAGTCAGTGCCATGTCCCTCACAACCTGCTCTACATTCCAGATTATGGGTGCAGGAGTTTCTTCCACTACGTGATTTTGGTTCCAGTCTCCAAGCACAGTTCCATATATATTTTCCAAATTGACTGAAGGTGGAGCATTCCCTGAGAATCTAATCCTCAAATCCTTACAAATAAGAGAATTTCTTGTATAAATTGTTTCTCATACATGGGAATCACAACCTTCCCGAAGATCAATTGTGCATTCCCAAGCTCTGTTGTATTCCCTCAGGAACAATGTTGAGAATTAATCACAATTTCTGGTCCTGAGAAGGGGTATTGTCTGGTCTTTCATAGTTTTCCCCAATGTCTCTTTCCATATAACCATATAACAATTACAGCACGGAAACAGTCTATCTCGGCCCTTCTAGTCCATGCGGAACTCTTACTCTCACCTAGTCCCACTGACCTGCACTCAGTCCATAACCCTCCATTCCTTTCCTGTCCATATAGCTGTCCAATTTAACTTTAAACGACGACTTCGTACCTGCCTCAACCACTTCTGCTGGAAGCTCATTCCACACAGCTACCACTCTCTGAGTAGAGAAGTTCCCCCTCATGTTATCCCTAAACTTTTGTCCTTTAACTCTCAACTCATGTCCTCTTGTTTGAATCTTCCCCTCTCTCAATGGAAAAAGCCTATCCACGTCAACTCTATCAATCCCCCTCATAATTTTAAACACTTCTATCAAGTCCCCCCTCAACCTTCTACGCTCCAAAGAATAAACCTAACTTGTTCAACCTTTCTCTGTAACTTAGGAGATGAAACCCAGGCAACGTTTTAGTAAACCTCCTCTGTACTCTCTCAATTTTATTGACATCTTTCCTATAATTTGGTGACCAGAACTGTACACAATACTCCAAATTTGGCCTTACCAATGCCTTATACAATTTCAACATTACATCCCAACTCCTATCCTCAATGCTCTGATTAATAAAGGCCAGCAAACCGAAAGCTTTCTTCACCACCCTATCCACAGGAGATTCCATTGTAATGGAATTGCACATCAAGCATTTTTATGATTTATAATGGACATAAATAATCATCACAAACATCAGTAACAACTGCTTACAAGTGGCTTAAGTTCCAATAGCCAGAACTCAGCTTTCACAGGTGCTGAACTCAATCAAATTAATATATTAAAGGACCACTTCTGATGGCTTCATTCAGTGGCCACTTTATTAGGTACACTTGCTCTTTTCTGTAAATATCAAATCAGCCAATCATGTGGCATCAACTCAATGCATAAAAGCATTCAGACATGTTTGTTGTTCAGACCAAACATCAGAATGATGAAGAAGTGTGATCCAAGTGAGTTTGACTGTAGAAAGGTTATTGAGGCCAGATGGGGTGGTTTGAATATCTCAGAAACTGCTGGCCTACTGGGATTTTCACACACAACAGTCTCTAGAGTTCATGGAGAATGGAGCAAAAAACAAAAAAAAAATCAATGGACGTCAGTTTTGTGGGTGAAAATGCCCTGTTAACGAGAGAGGTCAGAGGCTGATGGCCAATATATACCCATTTCAGGGGTATATTCCTTCAATATCTGGTCCTGTGTGCATTCTTCCAATGTCTGTCCCTTGGAGTTACTCTGCTCAAATCAGGTGCTGTTGTCCATCAATGTATTCTATTCAATTCTTGATTTGCATTAATCTAGTACCTGTTTATGTTTTCTACTCCTGGTGTGTTTTACCCCAGTATCTGGCATGTTTTCCTGCACTGGTATATTTTCTTAAAAATGCTTTCTCTTGCTGACATCACATTAAAACATGTACATGGTCGATAGCCAGTTCTGAGTCACCTGTACTTGTACCAACAGCTCCACACTCTCTGATGGGGGATGCTGCAGGATGCACAAAGTTTCCTTCAGCTAAACACCGAGCAGGCCAAAAGCTTTGGTCCCCACAGTGAGTTCTGTTCCAGGGCACTGATGCTGTTCAGTCGATTTTCAGTGACCTGAGAACAAAAATTCAGACTGACTTGGCTGTTCACTGTAGTACAGAGGGACAGAGGTGCTGCCTTTCAGCTGAGACATTGAAGGGAGGTTGTGTGTGCAATGGTGAAGCTCCTGTACCCACGGTTTTATAGGACATGGAGTGTGGAGATTAGGATAATGTGTTGAAATATGGATTGAGACACTCATTATGAAACATTCCATCAATATCTGGCTCTGGGATGTATAACAAGGTTCTGAGAAACTCCCCCAGTGAGCCTCTGTGCTTTCCTGAATATCTTTCTCGGGGTGCAGCACCCCAGTGTTCCCACTGTGAGAAATCCTTTATGAACATGAGCAGTACGTGTGGGGCTACACTCATATAGTACTGGCTGGGAATCACTCCGATATTTGTCCCGGGATGCATTACCCACTGGTATGTGGAGGCAGATGGAATCTCTGCAGTGATGAGGGAACTAAGATGGGCTGAATGGCTTCCCTCAGTTTTATCAACTCCAGTCACTTCATGTTCTCCTTTTCTTTGTTTTTAATGAATAAAATTTCAAATCATGACATGACATAAACTCCAGCAGAAAACTGGAAGAAAAGTTATAGGCAATGATTTCCACAACATCTGATTTACAAAATTTGACAGAGCAAGATCCCAAACCCACTTTCCACCACATCCCCCTCCCCACGTCACCTTCTTGCTCCATAACAATAATAACCACTTCCTCACCTCCCCACTCTCCATCACAAACTACACCTCCATCCCCTGCTCCCCATTCCCAAGCCTTAATCCTGCCTTCCTCTCCCCTCCTGTATACCCCCTCCAGTGTCACATATCCTGCCATTTTCCCAATGTATCATCCACTGCTGTCCCTCTGCCCACTGAACCGGCTCTGTGCCCCCATTTCCCATCTGGCATCCCCGGTACATTTAGAGGTTTATTTCCTGAAATGAGCAGTTGCAGTGCAGTAGCCTCGGATTGCCGAGTGAGTGAGATGGAGACTCCATTTCCAAACATTGCAGCCACAGGGGGATTTCTTCATTGAACGTGGGGCGTGTGTCTGCTGGTCACTGCTGAGCCTGAAATATAGACGGGAGAGTATGATATAGTACGTGACAAGGTGCAGCACAGGGGTTAACCTGTGAGAACAGGTGAACTAAATAACAGACGGTCTGTCCTCATTTGAGGAGATGGAGCCCCATGAAGAGGTGTCTGTCAGTATTCCCCGAGGTCACCCCAAAACACGAATCTGAGTATCAGTTCAGACCTTTAGTGTGATCCATAGTTGGGCTAAAGTTTTATGTCCTGAGTAAGACCATAAGATAAGATATAGGAGCAGAACCCCCCCCATCTTTAACTATCGACTGCAACATCTTCCCAACCACCGAGGTCAGGCTAACTGGGCTAGAATTTCCTTTTGTCTGCCTCTCTCCCTTCTTGAAGAATGGCGTGACAATTACAATTTTCCAGTCCTTCAGAACTGTACCAGAATCTAGTGATTCTTGAAAGATCATTACTAACGCCTTCATAATCTCTTCAGCCACCTCTTTCAGAATCCTGGAGTGTAGACCATCTGATCCAGGTGACTTATCTACCTTCAGACCTTTCAGTTTCCAAAGCACCTTTTCCCTGGTAATAACATCTTCACTCACTTCTTCCCCCTGACACTCTTGAACTTCCGTCATACTGCCAGTGCCTTCCCCAGTGTAGTCTGATGCAAAGTGCTTATTCATTTCCTTGTCCCTTATTACTACCTCTCCAGCATCATTTTCCAGCACTCCAAAATCTCCTCTCACCTCTCTTTTACACTTTATGTATCTGAAGAAACTTTTGGTATCCTCTTTAATATTATTGGCTATCTTACCTTTGTATTCCTTCTTTTTCTTTCTGACTTTATTTAGTTGTCTTCTGTTGTTTTTTAAAAGCTTCCCAATCCTCTAACTTCCCACTAATTTTTGCTCTATTATATGCCCGTTGTTTGGATTTTATGTTGGCTTTGACTTCTCTTGTCAGCCACGGTGTCTCATCCTGCATTTTGAATACTTCTTCTTCTTTGGGATGTGCCTTCTGAATTACTCCCAGAAACTCCAGCCATTGCTGCTCTGCTGTTATCCCTGTCAGTGTCCCCTTCCAATCAATTTTGGGCAGTTCCTCTCTCATGCCTCTGCATTTCCCTTTATTCCACTGTAATACTGATACATCTGACTCTAGCTTCTCCTTCTCCATTTGCAGAGTGAGTTATATCATATTATGATCACTGGACCCTAAGGGTTCCTTTAGCTTAAGCTCCGTAATCAATTCCAGTTCATTGCACAACACCCAATCCAGAATAGCTAATCCCCTGATGTGCTCGACCATGACCTGCTTTAAAAAGCCATCTTGTAGGCATTGTACGAATTTCCACTCTTGAGATCCAGCACCAACTTGATATTCCCAATCTACCTGCATATTGAGATTCTCCCATGACTATTGTAACATTGCCCTTTTGACATGCATTTTCTATCTCCTGTTGTAATTAGTAGACCAAGTATTTGCCACTGTTCATTATAGGGTCTTTTTACCCTTGCAATTCCTTAATTCTACCCACAATGATTCTACACCTTCCGATCCTATGTCATCTCTTTCTATTGATTTGATTTCATTTTTTACCAACAGAGCTAATCCACCCCCTCTACCTACCTGCCTGTCCTTTTGATGCAATGGGCATCCTTGGACATTAAGCTCCCAGCTGTAATCTTCTTTCAGCCGTGATTCAGTGATGCCACAACATCATGCATTCCAATCTGTAGCTGTGCCACAAGTCCATCCACATTATTCCATATACTGTGTGCATTGAAATGTTACACCTTCACTTTTGTATTCATCACCCTCTCCTATTTTGTCCTCCTTTTACATTGCAACTCATCCTGTTGACTGCATTTTAGTCCAATCATCAGTCTCTGCTTGCTAGCAACCTCGCTACATACTGCCTTTGTTAGTAAACCAATGACTAGATCCTCTGCCCTATCACTCCATTTCCTATCCCCCGTCAAATTAGTTTAAATGCACTCGAACGGCTCTAGCAAACCTGCCCACTTGATATTTGTCCCCCTAAGGTTCAGGTGTTATCTGTCCCTTTTATACAGGTCACACCTTCCCCAGAGGTGATCACAGTGATTCAGAAATCTGCCCCCTGCCCCCTACACCAGTTCCTCAGCCACACATTCATCTGCCAAATCATCCTCTTCTGACCCTTACCCTGCTGTTCTCTCAATACAACTCTTGCTTGATTTCCTTGTTTAAGTTCACAATTGTTGCTCTAAATACCCTTTCACATTCTGCCACCTTCTGCTTATCAAGGCCCAGAGGCTCGGAGTAAAGAGGAAAGGTGTAAAGTCCCAGGGGTTGTGAAGGCCTCAGACTGCGTTGTCTGTTGACTGTGCTGTCGTTGGGATTGCAGTGTCAGAGAATGCAATGTGAGATAAGGAAGCTGAAAGTTTGTGTTTCATGGGAGGCCTCTGTTAGTCAATTAGTTACCTTGACAACGGTGACGAAGGTGCTGTAGAGGAAACTGATGATAAACAGAACGGCAAAGGCAGCAACTGTAAGCACATTGTCATTTCCATCCACGTGTCCCTGTTCTTCCTTCCCCTCCTCTCCTGTCAAGTCTGTGCAGGTTTCTGAAAGAATTGAGAAAGTGAGATAGTTGATGTTTCCTGAAGATCAACAACATCTTAATCACATGAAGACAACAGGAAGACAGGAAAACAGGAGGCCTGAGTCAGTTCCACCATTCAATGACATTGTAGTTGATCTTTGACCAACTGCATTGACCTGACTTTTGCCCAGATCCATTAATCCCAGTGATTATCCAAGCCACTAAATCTCATGTTTAAAATGACCTTCAGACCTGACACTGTGGAAGACTGTACTGAACTTCCATGAACCTCTTCAAGTTGAATGTCTGTTTTTCTTTGCATTTCCGGCACTGTTTTTTTCTCTTCCTTGTCTTGCATGATTTATGTAAAATTAGGATGTAGCGCGTTGTCTGAAGCTACATGCCTGTGATGCTGCAAGCAAGTTTCTGATTTTACCTGCCCCTCAAGGTACTTGTGCACATGACAATAAACTCGACTTAACTTGTTTCCTTACAGCATGTCATTTGTAACTTGGGAGCCCCTAGACAGAACTCAATGAACTAGTTTTTCCTCATCGACTATGTTCACTCCGCCGAAAATATTGACCAGATCTTCCATTAGTGTTCTTCATTACAGATGCTACACTCTCATTTAACATTATCCCAACTTGTAATTTGCACTGGGGAGTGCATGTTTGTTCATCACTCTCTTCAAGACAGTTTGTCCTTTCCTGGATGTGGTCCCAAAACCTTGAATTGGTTCTTGCCTATTCATTTCATCGATTATTATCTCTGCAGTTAAAACACTACAGATTGCTGATAGATTTGTCAGCCTTGTGTGAGTGGCAAAGTTGTCACGTGGGTATCTGCCCAATATCAGCGCCGACTGCCTGTCTTTTGATCGCTGCTGGAGATGGATTCTGTGAGCGGCCTATTGCTGTGTGTCTCGCTGTGACAGGCGGGTCGGCCTCTCTGCCTCGTGTGGTGTTCCTCTCCTCTCTTTCAATGGATGTCGGTGATATCAGAGATGGTATTGTGGATCTGTGTTTATGGATTGGACTGTTGTGTTTATGGACTGTGGACATTTTCAGACTTATCGTTTTATATTCTGTGTTTTTTTTTTCGCCCGTTCCTTTTCGGTTTTGTTGTGTGAGGGGAGGGTGTTTGGGGGTTGGTGTTCTGTTAGTTTTTTGTGTGGACGAGGGGTTGCCTTTTGGGGTTTGCTGTTTCTGTTCCATTTTGTGTGGGGGAGGGTGTTTTTGGGGGGGGTTTGATGATCGGGTGTTGTTCTTATTTATATGGGGGGTGGGTTTGCTGTTTCTCTGTGAACGATTTTCATATACTTTCTTTGTTTTCGTGGCTACCTGGAGAATCAAATTTCAGAGTCGTATATGGATATAGTATATTGATAATAAAAGAACCTTTGAATCTTTGATCTAGTGAATAGTGTCAGCACTGAACACATTGCTGCAGGTCACAGGTCATCACTGTCTACATATTGTCCCTTCTTTCTGTAACTCTCCACTTTCTGAATGAGTTCACCAATTGTCTTCACAAAGTTGATGAAATACCTTTCCCTGTCAATTAACCTTAGAAACTGTGGACCAATCCGGAATGTTCTATCATTTCCACAGTGGAAACTATAGTACACATTGACCAAAATCTACTTGAATGTCTGTCTGTCTGTCTATACAATGAAGCACAGAACCAACCAGGCAACACTTCCAGCCCCTCAGGTTTAAGTCACACAATTGTATCCCAAAACATACCGGCACGGAACACTGGCAGCCGAATGCTTTCCATACCTTCTTTATTGAACTTTGATTACACAAACACAGGCTGACATTCAACCTGTCAAGTAGTCTACACAAGTTTCCAACACCATCAGACCTGACACAAGGAAGTTTTAACAAGAGCTGCAGGATCTCAGAAATGTTAGTAATTTATTTTGATGCATTTAATCATGAAATATATATTTCCATTTTGAGCTAATGAGAAGGACTTGCAGGTAATCTTGCTTGTTTCAGTGAGGTAAACCACACTGTTGTAGGATCAACCATCAATTGAAGGTTTGCAATTGGTGTTGTTGGCCACTCTGTCCATGGGAATCTCTGCTGCAGAGAACCCAGTGACCCAACTTCTTTCCATCTCATCTGGTGGGGAAGGGTAACTTTAGAGGGTTCCTATTGGGAATGGATTTTTTAATCATTTGTTGTTTACCTGGAGTATTCTGCTCTTACTCCATCCAAGCCAATGTTTATACCACTAGCGATCTCACCGCATCTAAAATATGAAGGCTTTTTACTTTTGGAAATGAAAGATAAATTGTGGAAAGTGTTCAGTGGGTTAGAAAACACTTGTGAACAGAGAAAGGGATAACATTGAGAGAGCATCACACGTGTACTCTGTACCATTGCTTCAGCACTAGTTCTGTGCCTGGCTGAGTACTGTGCATCTCTCTGGTTTACTGGAACTCAACAACTGTCTGGTGTCCAGTTACATTCCACAATGCCTGCTCCAGTGGAACTCAGTTCCTCCAGTTCTGCTGACAGATAGACTTGCTTCATGTCTCTGAGACGTTGGTGTGTAAACATTGACCCTGCAGTCATTATTTCATCATTCCCTCACTGACAAGGTCGGCATTCCTTACTCTGCTCCAGCAGGTCCGTCACAGAGCAATGAAGAGTTTGATGTGGGACTGATGGATATGGGTAAACAGGGTAGGAAGGCCAGTGTCCTTCACCAAAGAACATCAGAGAAATAGTTTGTAATCTAAAACTAGAATCCGGCACAGTCACCTCCAGTTATGTGTTCACGCCATTGTCCTGAGGCTTGGGAACAGACTGTAGGTCAATGATCCTGGTGCTAGTACTGAGGGAGTGCTGCACTCTTGCACATCTGTCTGAGATGCGAAAGAGGGGCCCAGATGGGTATTTACTGATGGACAGACAGACCTTGTGTTGGTAGTTTAGAAGAGAGTTAAGTTTTGAAAGCATCGGATGAACTCTGCTTCTTTCCCACTCTCTGCCTCTGCATTATTAATCCACTCACACAACTACAACAATGCCAGACTTGCCGTTACCTATTGACCTGGGTTGTCCCTGGGTTGTGACTGTGGCAGAGGATGTCAACAGTGGAGTGAACCTCAGAATCATACCTTGAATGTTTTTCACATCCTGCCTGACACTGGTGTTGGAGGGGGGATGAGACACTGTGCATCTGAAAACTGAGCCTTCCTTCCACTCCTCTGTGCTCACAGTCAGGACGTAGCTGGCAATGAAAGTCCCTGCCTGTTCCAGGGCAGTTGGTCTCACACTGGTGTTGGAAGAGATCAGAGAGTCCCCTTTCTCCCAGGTGATGGTTATTTGGTCCGGGTAGAATCCAGAAGCAACACACTCGAGGGTGACCGTGTTCCCACTCTTGGTCTCTCCCTCTGGCGGTGGCAGCAGTCTGACTTTGGGACTTGTTATCTCCACTGGAACAGATAGGCAAACAATGGAAATATCACACATTTTTACTGAGGTAACCAACGTTGTCCATTTTAATCACTGACATCTTGCCCACCTTTGGTACTTTTTGTCCGTGCTGATACTGGTGAGGTTGCAGAAGGTTGTTGGGCAGAGCAAGTGTACTCCACCCCACTGGTCCACTCCTCCACACTGGTCTGGAGTTGGCTGATCACTGTGTCTTGGGTTCCTTCCTCTCTTGCTTTTTTGGTCGCATTTGCTTTGACTTTCTCCCTCTCGTTCACCTGCCAGTGGATTTGGACCTGGCTCAGATCAGCACCCACAATCATACACACCAGAGTAGCGGTCTGGTTGATCCACATCTCTTCAATGGAGGGATTTTGGATAAAGACAGACAACTCTGTAGATTAGAAATAGAAAATTTACAAACTGGACAATATCTGCTGTTAGCTGGCTTGACAACTTCAGCTCAGATTTATCCCAAAGCTCAATTTGTACATAATTGTACAACGGAATGAAATCAGGTTTGCTTACAGAGTGGGTTGCTCATCTCTGCTTCCAACCTTTGACTGAGAAAACAAAATTAAACATCAAGGAGCTTATTTCCTTGGGACCCTTTCGGGTCACAGCATGAACTGTGGGACAGTTGCCTAGCTACGTGACATTTAGCTGCTGGAATGCCAATAAAATGTGCTATCAGAGCTGTGAATTGGAATGAGAAATTCAGTTTCTGACCAAAGACAACATTTCCTGTCTCAGGAAGGGAATTTGTGGGAAGACACACCAGTCTTCATTGAGGGATCAGCAGTGGAAAGGCTGAGCAGTTTCCAGTTCCTGGGTGTTAATATCTCTGAAGATCTATCCTGAGTCAACATATTGATGCAATAACAAAGAAGGCATGACAGTGGCTGCATTTCATTTGGAGTTTGAGTACGTTGGTATGTCGGTAAAGACTCTCTCAGATCTCTACAGGTGTACCGTGGAGAATATTCTAACTGTTTCACAATCGGAAAAAGCTGCAGGAGGTTGTAAACTCAGCCAGCTCCATCATGGGCACCAACCACCCCAGGGTTGATGACACCTTCAACAGGCGATGCCCCAAGAAGGCGGTGTGGTTTATTTGCAACCTATCTTAGTATTAATTAGACAGTGCATATATCACGACTCGATGCTTTATGCTCTGAGTGTGTTTTTATTTCTCATTCTCGCTTCCATGTTCCCTCAATCATGTGATGTTCTGTCCCAGAGTGATGACATCACTGAACTTGACAAGTGTCAAAACTACATTAACTGACCTTACCATTTCAATACATGACATTGCTGCTTTCCTGAGAAATGAACTGCAGTGTTTCAGAACACATTCAACTCACAGATTTAATTATTTCAATTCAACGGTACTCTCTGAAATGCATGACTATAACCAACACATTTTCTGTTTCAACTTAATAACTCTGGAACTGAAAACTTCATTTTCAACTTACAACAGTCTACATTGTTTCAAACCCACAACTTAAGCTCTACTTCAATACAATAATGTGAAACTCCAGAGGTTGTTTCCTAACCCTTTGAGGTCTCTCTTTGAGTTTCTCTTTGCTTTCAATGTCTGGTAATGGCTTTTGCTCACAGTGAAGCTGATCTTATCCATAACTGTCCATCATATTGTTCTTCTGTCCCAGTATCTCATTGTGAAATCCTTGAATTTCCTCCTGTTTGCCAAAAGTCCTTCTTGTGTTGAACTTTTTCCATGTGTGGTGTTCCTTGCATACTGCACTCCAGTTGGAGATTCAACTATCACTTGATTTCTTGTTTTCCTTACCACCCTGTGTGTTGTGTTGAAAGGTGTGGCGAACTTGTCCATTTTTTCTTGCTGGATAAGCGCAGTGTCTCCAACTTTCACAGTAGACTTTTCAGCTCCCTGTGGCCGTCTGCAAACAGCTTGCAATTTCCTTTTCGTTCTGCATCCTGATCCCGTACTTCCAGTTCTGTTGTGTGTACCTCCTTGATGTCTGGTAACTTCCCCCTCATTTTGTGGTTGTAGAGAAGTTCAGCAGGACTTTTCCCTGTGGTAGCATGTTCCACACATCTGTACACAGTCACATACTTTCTCAGTTCACGTTTCCAATCAAGTCCTTCTGCTCAAGCAGTCCTCATCCTTTCCATCAGTGATGCATTTTGGTATTCCACTTCACCATTTGCCTGAGCCCACTTTGGGCATTGTTCTCAGTCGTTTTCCCTGTAATGTTCAGATCTGAATTGAGGTCCATTGCCTGATTTGATGGATATGGGCAGGCCATGTCAACTGAAAATATTCTCCAGACTGTCAATAACTCCAAGTAATGTAGACACAGTCTGTCTGGTCTTGGTCACTGTCAGACAGTCATTGAGTCATAGAAAGCAGGCACATCTAGTCACTGCCAAGCCATTTAAACTGCCAGGTCCCATTGACTTGCACCTGGACCATAGCCCTCCATATCCCTCCCATCCATGTACCTATCCAAACTTCTCTTAAAAGTTGAAATTGAGCTTGCATTCACCACTTGCTCTGGCAGCTCATTCCACGCTCTCACAAACCTCTGTGAAGAAGTTTCCCCTCATGTTCCTTTTAAACATTTCATCTTTCATCCTTAACGCATGATCTCTAGTTGTGGACTCAGCCAACCTCAGCGGAAAAAGCCTACTTGCATTTATCCTGTCTATACCCCTGATAATTTTGTATATCGCTATCAAATCTTCCCCCCAATCTTCTATGCTCCAAGGAATAAAGTCTTTACCTATGCAATCTTTCCTTATAACTCAAGTTCTCCAGTCCTGGTAGCATACTTTTAAACTTTCTCTGTACTCTTTCAACCTTATTTACATCTTTCCAGTAGGTAAATGACCAAAACTGCACATAATACTCCAAATTATGCCTCACCAATGTCTTGTACAACTTAAACATAACATCCATCTCCCAAGTAAATGCAGATGCAAAGAAATCCATTTAAGATTTCCCCATCCCTTTTGTCTCCATGCATAGATTACCATTCTGATCTTCGAAGGAACCAATTTTGTCCTTTGCAACTGCAGCCCCCCTGGCCACCCTCAGGGTCGCTCAGCTCGCTGTCGTCTAGGGAAACAGCCTCGGCCCCGCCAAACTGGGTAATTCGTTTGTGTGGATGCTGTGTGAGGTACCCCACCCCGCCCAAATAACAGACATTACACCAGATGCAATTAAATGATTTACAGTTTATAGATATTACTGGAACTATATAATTAAAAGAGAATAAAATATAAAAGGAAAATAAAAGGCGCCACACTAATCAAAGTTCAATCTTTTCGTGCACAAAAACCGTTGGAGCTCAAGGACCTTCTTCTTCACCCTGTGACCCCTCGGACCACCTCGACCGGCCGCCTGGGACCAACAACGGTGGTGGACCAGACGCTCCACACGAGTCCGTCTCCGTCTCCTCGCCGAACGTCCCGCTCGGGGTCCGACCCCGTTAGCGGACTCACAGCACCTGGTCCATCCTCTGTCTCGCTCTCCGGCCTTCTGCCCCCAAACCTCCTCGCACACAGTATCCTCAAATACACCAAAACCATAACAACTATCCCAATTGGTTAATAGCACCCTCTTATCACCCTCTAAACCACAATAAGCTGCTAGCGCAAACCTTCTCAGCGTTAAAGCACAACAAAGCCGCATTCCCCAGATTAACATAACAAAAACGCCATTTTAATTAGCCTCCGCAGTAACATAAAAATCGAAACCCCCTTACATAACCATTATGCTCTTAACGTATCTGTAGAATCCCTTAGGATTCTCCTTCATTTTGTCTGCTCGGGCAACCTCGTCCATTCTTTTAGCCCTTCTTATTTCTTTTTAGGTATTTTCTTGCATTTTTTACACTCCATAAGTACCTCATTTGTTCATACCTGCCTATACCTGCTGTGCACTTCCTTCTTCTTCTTAATCAGGGCTTCACTATCTCTTGAAGACCAAGACTCCCTAAATCTGTCATCATTGCTTTTTATTCTGACAGGCACATACAAGCAATGTGCTCTCAAAATTTCACTTTTGAAGGCTTCTCACTTACCAAGTACACCTTTGCCAGAAAACAGCCTGTCCCAATTCATGCTTACCAGATCCTTTCTGATACCATCAAAATTGGCCTTTCTCCAATTTAGAATCTGAACCTGGGAACCAGATCTATCTTTTTCCCTATTTATTTTGGAACTAATGGCATTATGATCAGTAGATGCAAAGTGTTCCTGTATACAATTTTCTGTCACCTGCCCTGTCTCATTCCTGAATAAGAAATCAAGTATTGCACATACTCTGTTGGAATTTCTATGTACTGATTAATGAAACTTTCTTGAATACGTTTGATAGACTCCATCCCTTTTGTAGTCTGGATGTCCAAGTCAATATGTGGAAAGTTGAAATCACCTACTATCACCACCTTATGTTTCTTGCAAAAGTCTGTGATCTCCCGACAAATTTATACCTCTGAATCCTGCAGACTGTTGGGTGGTCTATAATATAGCCCCATTAATGTGGTCATACCTTTCTTATTCCTCATTTCCACCAATAAAGCCTCACTAGGGGAGTTTTCCAGTCTCTCCTGACTGAACACTGCCGTGACAATTTCTCTGACTGGTTACACCATCCCTCCCCTCTTTAATCCCTCCTGCACTGACGTGTCTAAAACAATGGAACCCTGAAACATTGAGATGCCAGTCCTGCCTCTCCTGCAACCAAGTCTCACTAATGACTACAATATCATAATTCCATGCGTTGATCCATGACATGAGCTCATTTGGCTTTCCTAAAATACTTCTTGCATTGAAATATACGCAGCTCAAAACATTACTCACACCATGCGCAACTTTTTAATTCCTACCATCTGATTCCACAACCTCTCCACTATCTGTCCTGACACTCTGGTTCTCATCCCCTGTAACTCTAGTTTAACCGGCCCCCACCCCCGCCATGCAGCATTAGCAAACCTGTCCGTGAGGATATTAGTCCCCTTCTGTACAGATGCAAACAGTCTGCCCTGACAAACAGATGTTTAACTGCACCATTGCAACAGAACAGTTCCCAACAATGATATGTTTTGTTTAGTTAGCGACACACAGGCACCAGATGAGGAGCAGCAGTGTTAGTGGGGACAAGGAGCCCTCAAACAGTGATCCGACATCTTTGACACAAAGATATTGTCTGGTCAGTGATTTCAACTCTCAACTCCTTGTCAGATAGCCGTAGGTTCTAATTTCTCTGACTATTAGTTGACAGCTGATCATTGGAACACCCGAAGTGGGAAGGGTTCAGATACCAGAGATACAAAGATTACTATTTCTCCCTGAGTGTGCGTCATATGCCACGCTTCATGTTGAAAGTTCCTTATTTCCCGTCACCAAACGTCACAACGAAGACATATTCATGTCATATTTATTGAACTTGGATCGGTACATTGACACATACAAAGATTTAATACATTGTGCAGTCCCACACAGGGTTGAAATCCATTCAAATGTGGCACAGGAAGGTTTGAGAATGTACACACAAACTCAGAGATTTGTGCTGAATCATGTTTGTTGTTTAATTTGGTTCTTGACCTTATTTTCATTTTTAATTATTTTAAAAGGCCTAGGCTTTTATCATGTTTTAATCAGTTAAATAATCCTCTCTGATAATTAACAATCATAAGACTAACAAAACTAGGGTTTCATGGATTGAATCACACAGTATTACACACAAGATTTAAAACTATCAGTCAGAACAAGTGAGACATTGACCAGGGTGGGTTTGCTGTGAGATTTATTGATGCTTCGGAACAGGTTGGTTGGGAGCGACTCATGACCCACCACACAGGAGAAAGTGGTGCCGCTATTCCACTCCTCAGGAGAAACCTTCAGCTGACTGGTCATTGTGTTCCAGCCTTTTCTGGGGTCCTTGGCCACTGGCTGGTTCACAAACCCCGTCTTCAGAAGGGTGTCATTGGCCATCCAGGCCACATAGATCTCTGCGGGAGAGAACTTGGTGACCAGACACATCAAGGTCACAGTCTGATCGATGTCTACCTCATCCGATGAAGGAGGGAGGAGGTAGACCTGAGGACGAGTCACAACACCACCTGGAACAGAGAGAATCTCATTTAGAATGAATCTTCCAATAATTCCCTACTTACCCGGCACATTGTGGTCTTGTACCAATATGAACAATTTCTAAATCTGAGAGGCTTCACTTGATCTGAAACTAAAGGCTTTTCCCTTTCTGCTCATTGTTGGGAGTTGTGGAGTGGAAATCTTGGACCTGCTGCATTTTACAACTCCCAGTGAGGCTGGTCTATTCAGTTTAATCAGTGGGAGTCACTGAACACAGCAACTCAACAGAAAGTGGAACTCAGCCCCTGGACTTGCATCATCCTGTGCTGTTTGTTCCATCTCACCTGGAGCAGGGGTGGCAGTCTAAGCTGTGTACGTGTGAGAGGGAGTGAGAACCTGTGGAACTGTCTCCCACAGAAAACACTTGAAGAATTATCATCTAACATATTCAAGAATGGGTTGTATATACTTCTTCAGGTGAAAGTGTCAAAGGATATCTGGGGATAACAGGAACAAGGATTGAATTTCGATGATCAGCCGAGACCAGATTGAATGGTTGAGCAGATCGAGAGACCCAATGGCCTGCTCCTGTTCTCATTTTCTATAGTCTATCACAGTGCTGGATTATGATAAATCTGTCAAATTGCTATCAGACTCACACTGAAGTCTGTCCACACGTACCTGTGTCCTTCCTGATTGATTTCTTCACCGGTGTTGGCAAACCCTTGTCCTCTATCACACACGAGTACTCAGCCCCACTGTTCCACTCTGCAGCAGGGACTGTCAGTCTGCTGGTGATCACGTCTTCACCTCCGTTGCTGTCTGGACCCAGAGTCCTCACCCCATCTTCCCTCTTCCTTCCGTCCACTTGCCAGGTTACACTGAATCCCTGTAAATCACTGTGAACCACCTCACACACAATGGTCGCTGTCCTCTTCGTCCAGATCTCTTCGAAGGGAGGTTTACTTAAAGTGACTGAGGGGCGGGTATCTGAACAGTCATCTGGGAGAAACATCACAATTATTATTTCACCATTCCCCAATGGATGAGTTTGTCACCGACAAGACCAGCATTTCCTGTTCATCTCTGGTCAATGATTTGCCAGTCCCATCAAGATGAGATGAGACCAATCTACATTGGTGAAGAAAGGAATCTCCCTTATTGAGCAGACAGGGTAAACACCCTGAGGGAACGTGAATGAACAAGATCGACCCTTAGATCGTTTTTGTACTTCCATGGTCACTTAAACTGTTACCAGCAACTTATTAAAACAAATACAGAAAATACGCAGTATTTCAGAGAGTGTCTGTGGAACAGGAAACAGAGCAAAGTTTTCCATAAAAATATTGCAGAAAATACACTTCATATTTCAAAATTTAAGTATGAGAAATATTTAGTTTCAGTCACAAATATTGAAAAGCACTCTTTTTCTCTATTAGGTGTACTAAAAATTTGCTGCTGCATTGTCAGAATGTTGTGTATTTAAGCCGCCCTCCAGAGGCTTCTACACATTGTCCAGGCTAACAATTCCCACACAGGAGCAGAGGGAGAGCTGCTCTGCTGGAAATTCAGTCACAGCAAAGGCACGAGTCAGAGGCTGGGATTATGTTCAAAGGCAGAGGGAGAGAACATTTTGAAGACAAGTATCAGGGATCTCTAGAGTACCTGCGCAATGAAATGATCTGGATTCCCCTCAAGTTATTAAAACATTTTCTTAATACAATTATTTCTGTGGTGAAGTTCTGAACGATGTTGGTTGAGAGCAGAAAACAACCAATAATTGTCCGATTTAAGTGGGAAGCAAGATTAAAAAGATGAAGACGTTGAGGCTCAGGCAATGGAAGTTCCGGTATCCTGCTCACTACTCTATGTGGCTTCACTCGCCTCGGCGCTGAACTGACTCTGCAGCTGCGGCCTGCAGCCATCGGCACTCACCTCAGCACCGAGCCTGGCTCCATGGCCGTGGCCTGCAGCCATCGGTCTCCTGGACCAGTTGTAGTGCTGAACTGGCAACGTGGCTGTGGATTTGTTTGAATTTTTTTTATCGTTTACACAATTTGTTCTTTCCTTTTCACACATTGGATGTTTGACTCTGTATTCTATTGTGTTTCTTTGTTTTGTGGCTGCCTGCAAGAGGAGAATCTCAAGGTTGTATATGGTGCACAGACTTTGATAATAAATGTACTCTGTACTTTGAACTTTATCAGTTCACTGACATAACTAAACCAGGGCTGCACCACGATTCAGTGCTGACCTTGAATTAATAGCACAATGTAAACAATTTCAATAATGGGGTGGGTCCCAGGAACCTACCTTGGACACTTTTCACTTGCTTCTTGATACTGCTGTTGGAGGGGGGATGAATCACTGTACAGCTGAAGACTGATTCTGACTTCCACTCCTGTAAACTCACGGTCAGGAAGTGTCTGGCACTGAAAGTCCACCCCTGCTCCAGAGCGGTCGGTGTCGCGCTGGTGTTGGAGGTGATCACGGTGCTGTCTTTCTCCCAAGTGACAGTTATTTCATCCGGGTAGAATCCAGAGACCACACACTCCAGTGTGGCTGTTTTCCAATTCTTTGTCTCTTCCTGAGGTGGAGGCAGCAGTCTGACTTTGGGACTTTTTATCTCAACTGGAATAGACAAGTAAACAAAGGAAATGTGAAACATTTTGACTCAGGTAACTAATGCTGGCCATTTAATTGCTGGTCTCTTGCCCACCTTTAGTACTATTGGTGCGTGCTGACACTGGGGAAGATGAAGGAGATTCCTGAGCGGAGCACTCATACTCCACCCCACTGAACCACTCCTCCACACTGATCTGGAATTCACTGAGCACTCTGTATCGGGACCCGTCCATCTCCACTGGGTGGGTGTGAATTCCTTTAGTTTTCTCCTTCCCGCCCACGTGCCAAGAGATGTGGATATCTTCGGGATCTGTACAGATAACTGTGCACTTCAGGGTAGCAGTCTCGTCGATCCACATCTCTTCAATGTCGGGATTTTGAATAAATACAGACAGTTCTGTGGGTTAGAAATGGAAATGCTCAGAATCGTACTGGAGATATTTCCATTGGTTGTGTTAGGTCCAGGCAGATCATCAGTACTTGACAGCTGCATTTAATGCAAACAGAATAACAGAAACACCCGGGGCTGAGTCACGTGTCTCATATTCCTATAAGTTTGATTGAGAAAAGAAATTCAGAACAAAGGATATGCTAACGAGGTTTCGAATCCCTTTCTAATAACTGTACCAATCGGTTCACTGTGAGATGGAGCTCTGTGAGACAGAGAAGCATGCAGATTTCTCAGCAGAGACACAGCTCAGTATATTCTTTGCTTGGAGACTCAGTGCCATTGATTAGTAACAATGAACACTGTGAATCAATGAGAATCCCTTTCTCCATCTGGGCTGAGCCTGGGATTCACTCAGTTTAATAACTTCACATCCCGACATTCCAGTCTCACTGTGACTGCACCTCTCCTCATCTCTGCAACCTTCACAGCTCATACAAACTTCAGACAGCATTGTATTCTTTCAACTCTGCTCACTCATACACCTGCACTACTCCTGCTGGTGCCTGTGGTTTTAGCATTCTTGCTGACAAACACTGAAGCCTCTGTCTCTCTTGAAATGAGCAGCCATGGTCAGAATGTATCCATAAGTTAGGGACTGATGAACTGGCAACATGGGTTCAAATCCCAACCCGGTGGATGGGAGTTTAAATTCAATTCAGAAATGCCTTCTGGAGTAAAATGAAGACTCTGGAAGAATTTGTAGTGTTATTTGCTGTGGTAACTTCTGAAAAGAAATCTCATCTGGGCTGGCTGCTATGTGATTCCAGACCTGCAGCAATACAGCTGAACCTGAATCACCATCAGGAATGAGCCAGCAAGTCCCACTGTTCAAGAGCAATCAGTGATTGATAGGAAATGGTAAATTAAATAAATAGCCCTTTGTTCAGGTTACTGTCACTCTTGTGTGATTACACTCAAGTGAAGTTGTTGAGGTCGTCTCCCAATGCACTGTTGGCCAGAAAGAACTACCATCTATAGATCAGTGAATTTGGACCAGGGATCATTTCCAAATAAGAAGACACATGCGAGATGTTCTTTGGTTGGATATAACATGCAGGTCTGTGACTGTTGGGGTCTGTCTCTGCCTTGTGTGATCAAGCTGATTGCCGATTGAGAACAAAGAGCCATAGATTACTAGATGTCATTCCTCGATCAGAGCCAATAAGAAGGTGTTAGAGGTCAATCAGGTGACTATAGCCAATATCACTGGAATGTAACATTTGAATTAGTAAGGAATGAACTTAAAAGCAGGTGCTTCAAGTGTGCTGGCAGCAGTGGCTCTGTAGGAGATTCACTTTCGTGGATATGAGGTGCCTCACGGATGTGGAGATTCAAAATGGGGCACCAAGGAACACGTGGCTAGCAGTAAAATCTCCTTTTTGACTGGTATAATCTTTTTAATATTTGACTGTTCATGGAAGGTCAGGGAAACTCAGCAGGTGTGCACACAGGTATTGGTTGTGTAAGTTCACATGTTCTTGCATTGAGACAATAAAGGTATTTGTCGGTAAATCCAATTCTCTCTGTGCCTCCCTGATCATTATTACAAGAGATGATATTTGTAACATCACTATTGTCTGTTGACTTACATTGCAGCTCTCTGCACCTTGTGTACACCATTTACACACTCGGTCACCTTCAGGCAGGTGGGGTGTTTTTGCTCTTTGACATTTAGTGTGGAGGCTGATTGTGTTTGTGTCACAGTTGAGACCTTCAATGAGACTGTGAGTCAGTGTCTTTGTCTGAAGAAAGAGCAGATGTAACACACACGGTTCCAGTCTGACTGGGACGGATCATCTGACAAAGTATGATATGTATTTCTCAACATTCCTCATTTCAGAAAGATTATGAGCGATTTTCTTTTAAAACAGAAAATCTGTGGGTGTAGTCTAGATGATCATTGTTGTCGTGTAATATCATAAATATGCAAACCTAGGTGTACACTGAAGGGTCACTGAATTATGAACCTCAGTTTAATCAGCACTGTGATGTTGTTAAGCGTGTTTTCTGCAGTTTTCTCAGTTGTGTCCGATATCAGCACAGTCTTGAGGTTCAGCAGTCCCTGGGAAATGTGATCCCCACATAAAACCTGACAGAGTCAGGATCGCTCCCCTTATTGCTGAATGCTGGCATTATTCCACAAGAAGCATATAATTCTATCAATGCTTGGGTAGTTCTAACAAAACATTCTCCTTTCTGACATTCCTTGGGATCACTGAGTTTTCCTCTTGGACTGAATTCGGTGCCCGGCACGTGGATCAATGTAACTTCAGCAATTTGTCTGGTCCAGGATTTACACACAGAGCATGCCAGATTGGACAGGAGACTGGTTGGACCCCAGTGTCTTGTCTCACCAATTTATCTTGTGCACAACATTTTCAAAGGGTCATGGTCCTTTGACTGAGCAAATTTGGAATTTCAGCCCTGTTCACCTTCATCACCTCGTGCCTCACAGCCATCGGGTGAAAAACAGGTTCCAGTTCTTGCTGACTGGAGTCAGACAGGAGGGAATCTGGCCAAGGAAACTGGAATTGGGATCTGAGTCACACTGAAGCAACAATGTATACAAATGAATGAGTGTATGGACAACCAGAAACACAAGAGATTCTACAGATGCTGGAAATCTTGAACAACACACACAAAATGCTGGAGGAACTCGGTAAGTCAGGCAGCATCTGTGGATGGAAATAAACAGTCAATATTTTGGGCCGAGAGATTCCACTGGTACTGGAAAGGAAGTGGGCAGAAGCCAGAGTAAGAAGGTGGGTGGAGCAGAGAGGAATACATTCTGTCAGATGAGAGGTGAGACCAGGTGAGGGGGAAAGTGTGTGGACGGGGGAGGCAGTATGAAGTAAGAAGCTGGTAGGGATAAGTGGAAGAGATAAATGACTGAAACAGAAGGAGTCTGACAGGATAGTGGACCATGGAGGAAAGTGCAGGAGGAAGGGAACCAAATGGAGATGATGGGCAGGTGAGAAGTGTAGGGATGAGGGTGTATCTAGTATGGGGAATAGAACAAAAGGGAGAATAAAAGAGTTGGGGGGGGGTGTTACTGGAAGTTGCAGAAATCTGTATTCGTGCCATCAGGTAGGCAGGTATCTGGATGGAATATGAGGTCCTGACTTTGGCCTCCCCCTGGCAGTAGAGAAGGAAATGGACAGACATGTCAGAATGGGAATGGGAAGTCAAATTGAAATAGCAGGACACAAGGATATTGAAAAGTCAAATTGAAATGTGGAGGGGAGAGGTAGTCATTTTAAATAACGTATTTTCATCACTGTCTGTGAAACTTCCATCCCAATGGATACCAGAGACAGGTCTGGAATCCAGTAAGTGGATTGTAAAAGAATTCATTGATGAATTGTACACAGCCAATCACCTTATTTCACACTTTCCTGCTGAACAATGATACTGTTGGGTAGAACCATCGGAGAATGTTGCATTGAGATTACTCTGGTAAAAGAACATTGGCACAGGCTCCGAAAAACAGCTGGGACATTTTCTCACCATGTCAGCAGAGGAGGCCATGGACAGACATGTCAGAATGGGACTGGGAAGCCAAATTGAAATAGATGGCCATGAGGATATTGGAAAGTCAAATTGAATTTTGGAGGGGAGAGACAGTTTAAATCACGCGTTTTCTTCTCTAGCAAACGTCCATTCCAAAGGATTCCAGCGGCAGGTCTGGAACCCTGTAAATGGATTGTAAGGAAATTCATTGATGAATTTTATAGAGAACCAATCACTTTATTTCACACTTTCCCGCCGAACAATGGTACTGTCGGGTAGAACCATCTGAGAATGTGGCATTGAGATTACTCTGGTAAAAGAACATTGGCGCACTCTCTGAAAAACAGCGGGGACAGTTTCCACCTGGAAATAGAAAATTCATTAATGTCAGCATTAAATATTTTCACCTCTTTTCCTGTGCTTGGAAAAAAGAGAGCCCCACATATTCCCACTCTCTATTCTCTGTATTGCATCCTATTGGGATGAGGTTATGTCAGCCATGATAAATGAATATGCTCTCTGAACCTGGCTGAGGATCTGAGGACACAAGATCACAATATTTACTTGAGGATTGGGCATCAATTCAAAAATAATCCAGGCACCTACATTACAGTGAGTGGACAATCGACAGAAGAGTCTCTCAGGAAACACTGGAAACAAGACTCTGGAGAGTGAAACAAATACAAAATTGCAATGATATGTTTTTGAGGAACTGACACTGAAGAGACAGTGAAAAGGGAAAGTGGAGATTTTCTCCAGATGGTAAAGCATGGGCGTGAGCTTTGCGCACTAACTTATTTTCATTATAACTGGAGAGACAACTAAAATTATTGAGACAGAATGGGCAGGTGACCTAATCTTACAACTTTTCTGCCCAGTAGATGGGGTTAAAACTTCTCGATGAGGCTTCACTCACCTCAGCACTGAACTGACTCTGCAGCTGCGGCCTGCAGCCATCGGCACTCACCTCAGCACTGAGCCTGGCTCCACGGCCGTGGCCTGCAGCCATCGGACTCCTGGACCGGTTGCAGTGCTGAACTGGCAACGTGGCTGTGGATTTACTTCAGGGGACTCTGCGGTTCAGGTTCTGTGGATTGTTTTTTTGAATATTTTTATTGTTTGCACAATTTGTTCTTTTTTTTCACACATTGGATGTTTGACCCTGAATTCTAGTGTATTTCGTTGTTTTGTGGCTGCCTGCAAGAAGAGAATCTCAAGGTTGTGTATAGTGCACATACTTTGATAATAAATGTACTTTGTACTTTGAACTTTATCAGTTCACTCACATAACTAAACCAGAACTGCACCGTGATTTAGTGCTGACCTTAAATTAATTGCACAATGTAAACAATTTCAATAATGGGGTGAGTCCCAGGACCCTACCTTGGACGTTCTCCACTTGCTTCTTGATACTGCTGTTGGAGGGGGGATGAGTCACTGTACAGCTGAAGACTGATTGTGACTTCCACTCCTGTAAACTCACGGTCAGGAAGTGTCTGGCACTGAAAGTCCACCCCTGCTCCAGAGCGGTTGGTGTCGCGCTGGTGTTGGAGGTGATCACGGTGCTGCCTTTCTCCCAAATGACATTTATTTGATCCGGGTAGAATCCAGAGACCACACACTCCAGTGTGGCCGTTTTCCAATTTTTCATCTCTTCCTGAGCTGGAGGCAGCAGAGTGACCTTGGGACTTCTTATCATGACTGGAATAGAAAAGAAAACAAAGGAAATGTCAAACATTTTGACTCAGGTAACTAATGCTGGCCATTTAATCGCTGGTCTTTTACCCACCTTTGGTACTATTGGTCCGTGCTGACACTCGGGAAGATGAAGGAGATTCCTGAGCAGAGCACTCGTACTCCACCCCACTGAACCACTCCTCCACGCTGATCTGGAGCTCACTGAGGACTCTGTATCGAGCTCCGTCCATCTGCGGTGGTTGTTCGACAATTCCTTTAGTTTTCTCCTTCCTGCCAACATGCCAAGAGATGTGGATATATTCTGGATCTGTACAGATAACTGTGCACTTCACGGTAGCGGTCTTGTGGATCCACATCTCTTCAATGTTGGGATTTTGAATAAAGACAGACAATTCTGTGGATTAGAAATTGAAATGCTCAGAATCTTACTGGAGATATTTCCATTGGTTGTGTTAGGTCCAGGCAGATCATCAGTACGTGACAGATGCATTTAATGCAAACAGGATAACATAAAAACCCAGGGCTGAATCACTTGGCAGTCTGCTGGTGATCATGTCTTCACCTCTGTTGCTGACTGGACCCAGAGTCCTCACCCCATCTTCTCTCTTCCTCTGTCCAGCTGCCAGGTGACACTGAATCCCTGTAAATCACTGTGAACCACCTCATACAGAATGGCTGTTGTCCTCTTCGTCCAGATCTCTTCAAATGAAGGTTTACTTAAAGTGACTGAGGGGTGGGTATGTGAACAGCCATCTGGGAGAAATTATTATTTCACCATTCCCCAATGGCTGAGTTTGTCACTGACAAGACCAGTATTTCCTGTTCATCTCTGTTCAACGATATGCCAGTCCCAAGAAGATGAGATGAGAATAATGTACATTGGTGAAGAAATGAATCTCCCCTGTTGAGCAGACAGGGTAAACACCCTGAGGGAAAGTAAATGAACAAGATTGACCATCACATTGTTTTTGCAGTTTCATGGTCGCTTAACTGTTACCGGACGCTTTTTAAAACAAATACAGAAAATACCCAGAATTTCAGTGTGTGTCTGTGGAATTGGAAATGGAGTAAATTTCATGTAAAAAATTCCACAAAATTCACTTCTTATTTCAAGTTTTAAGTATGAGAAATATTTAGTTTTTGTTACAAATATTAAAATGCACTTTTTTTCTCCATTAGGTGTATCTAAAATTTGCTGCTGCTTTGTCATCGGGCCAACTCAGAGCAAGACAGCACCATTGAAAACTATAACAGGCGAGACCATCAATGACAAAGGCAAGTAGATGGAGAGATGGGTGGAGCATTACTTTGAACTCTTCTCCAGAGAAAACAGCATTTCAGACAGCACGCTAGATGCTGTGGAATGCCTGCCTGTCATGGAGGAACTTGATGCATTGCCGACTGCCGAAGAGTTGAGTAAAGCCATCGACAGCCTGCCCACTGGGAAGGCACCAGGATTGGGTGGCATTTCACCAGAGGCCATCAAATGTGCAAAGGGTGTCCTGCTAAACCACCTGCATAAACTACTGTGCCAGTGCTGGATAGAGGGAGCAGTGCCACAAGACATGGGAGACTGCAACGTTGTCACCATATATGGGAACAAAGGGGACAGAAGAGACTATAACAACTTCAGGGGAATCTCCTTGCTGAGCACCGTTGGGAAGGTCTTCGCCCGTGTGGTCCTGAACAGACTGCAGAAAATAGCCAAAAGGGTATATCTCGAGTCTCAGTGCAGTTTCAAGTCAGAACGCTCCACAATCGACAGGATCTTCTCCCTTTGACAATAACAAGAGAAATTGCAGAGAGCAAAGACAAACACTCTACGTCTCTTTCATTGACCTTACGAAGGCCTTCGACCTTGTGAGCAGAGACGGCCTGTTCAAAATCCTTGCCAGGATTGGTTGTACCCCGAGGCTCCTCAGGATAGTTCAGTCATTCCACACAGACATGAAGAGCATTATTCAGTTTGACGGCTCTTCTTCGGAGGCCTTCAACATCCACAGCGGTGCGAAACAAGGCTGTGTGCTTGCCCCCACCCTGTTTGGCATCTTCTTCGTAGTCATGCTGAAGCACGCCTTTGGAACATCAACTGATGGTATCTACCTCCACACCAGATCGGACTGGAGGCTGTTCAGTCTGTCCCGGCTGAGGGCGAAAGCCAAGGTTCGTTAAGTACTCATCAGGGACATGTTGTTTGCAGACGACGTGGCACTGACAACACGCTCTGAAGAGCAATTGCAACGCCTCATGGACAGCTTCTCAAGAGCTGCCAGGATTTCAGCTTGACCATCAGCCTGAAGAAGACCAACATGTTGGGCCAAGGCGTTGAGCACCCCTTGCCATTACCATCAACAACTACGAGCTGGAGGTAGTTCACAAGTTTACATTTCTAGGCTCCACCATCACGGACAGTCTCTCCCTAGACCCCGAGATCAACAGATGGATTGGACGAGCAGCCTCAACATTCACCAGGCTGACAAAGGGAGTCTGAAAGAACAGAAAGCTGATGACGCACACCAAGGTTGCAGTCTACAGGGCCTACATCCTCAGCACACTGCTTTACGGCAGTGAGACCTGGAGCCTCTACTACAGACAAAAGAGGCGTCTCAATGCTTTCCACCTTCGCAGCCTGAGATCCATCCTGGACATCAAGTGGACTGACCTAGTCACCAACAATTAGGTCCTGGCCCACGCCCAGATACCCAGCCTCTTCACCCTGCTACAACAACGCTGTCTCCGCTGGCTGGGCCACGTACACCGCATGTCAGACGGGAGGATCCCGAAAGACCTGCTGTATGGGGAACTGGCCTCCGGCAAGAGAGCACAAGGGTGACCCCATCTTCGTTTCAAAGATGTCTGCAAGAGAGACATGAAGTCACTGAACATGAACGTCGAGAGGTGGGAAATCTACGCAGAGGTCTAAAAAGAGGAGAGAGAAGCTGAGGCTTGCTGCTGAAGAAAAGTGCACTCGTCGGAAAAACAGCACCAAGACAATACTAGAGGACAGTGCCTTCAAGTGCAGTCGCTGCCGCTGAGACTGTCACTCCCGTGTGGGCCTCTACAGTCACAACAGACACTGCTCTACCAACACAGACTAAAGCAATACATTCCGGGCGCAGATCCAAGGTCTCGCGAGACTAACGGATGCCACCAATTGTCAGGATGTTGTGTGTTCAAGCCGCCCTCCAGAGACGCATTGACCAGGCTGACTATTCCCACACAGGAGCAGAGGGAGAGCTACTCTGCTGGAAATTCAGTCACAACTGAGGCACTAATTGGAGGCTGGGATTATGTTCAAAGGTAGAGGGAGGGAGAATTTTGAAGACAAGTATCAGGAATCTCCAGAGTGCCTGTCAGTGAAATGATCCGGATTCCCCTCAAGTTATGAAAGTATTTTCCGGGATACAATTATTTCTTTGGTGAAAGTCTGGATTATGTTGGCTGAAAGTGGAAAACAAACCTAAGAGGGGATAATTTTATCACCTAAGCAGATTAAAAAGATGAAGACTTGACACCAAAAGTGAAGGCCGAACTGCCGTTCATCTTACTACTCTATGAGGCTTGACTCGCCTCAGCACTGAACTGACTCTGCGGCTGTGGCCTGCAGCCATCGGTCTCCTGGACCGGTTGCAGTGCTGAACTGGCAACCTGGCTGTGGATTTACTTCAGGGGGCTCTGCGGTTCAGGTTCTGTCAATTGCTTTTTTGAATATTTTTATTGTTTGCACAATTTGTTCTTTTTTTTTCACACATTGGATGTTTGACCCTGAATTCTATTGTATTTCGTTGTTTTGTGGCTGCCTGCAAGAAGAGAATCTCAAGGTTGTATATGGTGCACAGACTTTGATAATAAATGTACTTTGTACTTTGAACTTTATCAGTTCACTCACATAACTAAACCAGAACTACACTGTGAATTTAGTGTTGACCTTGACTTCATAGCACAATGTAAACAATTTCAATAATGTGCTGAGTCCCAGGACCCTACCTTGGATGTTTTTCACTTGCTTCTTGATACGAGTGTTGGAGGGGGGATGAGTCACTGTACAGCTGAAGACTGATTCTGTCTTCCATTCCTGTAAACTCACGGTCAGGAAGTGTCTGGCACTGAAAGTCCACCCCTGCTCCAGAGCGGTCGGTGTCGCGCTGGTATTGGAGGTGATCACGGTGCTGCCCTTCTCCCAGGTGACACTTATTTGGTCCGGGTAGAATGCAGAGACCACACACTCCAGTGTGACCGTTTTCCTATTCTTGGTCTCTTCTTGAGGTGGAGGCAGCAGACTGACCTTGGGACCTTTTATCTCGACTGGAATAGACAAGAAAAGAAAGGAAATGTCAACATTTTTGCCCAGGTAACTAATGCTGGCCATTTAATCACTGGTCTCTTGCCCACCTTTGGTAGTATTGGTCCGTGCTGACACTCGGGAAGATGAAGGAGATTCCTGAGCAGAGCACTCGTACTCCACCCCACTGAACCACTCCTCCACACTGATCTGGAGTTCACTGAGGACTCTGTATCGAATCCCGTCCGTCTGCGGTGGTTGTTCGAAAACACCTTTAGTTTTCTCCTTCCCGTCCACATGCCAAAAGATGTGGATATATTCTGGATCTGTACAGATAACTGTGCACTTCACGGTAGCAGACTTGTCGATCCACATCTCTTCAATGTCGGGATTTTGAATAAAGACAGACAATTCTGTGGGTTAGAAATGGAAATGCTCAGAATCTTACTGGAGATATTTCTATTGGTTGTGTTAGGTCCAGGCAGATCGTCAGTACGTGACAGATGCATTTAATGCAAACAGAATAACAGAAACACCCAGGGCTGAATCACTTGGCAGTCTGCTGGTGCTCATGTCTTCACCTCTGTTGCTGACTGGACCCAGAATCCTCACCCCATCCTCCCTCTTCCTCTGTCCAGCTGCCAGGTGACACTGAATCCCTGTAAATCACTGTGAACCACCTCATACAGAATGGCTGTTGTCCTCTTCGTCCAGATCTCTTCAAATGAAGGTTTACTTAAAGTGACTGAGGGGCAGGTATCTGAACAGCCATCTGGGAGAAATTATTATTTCACCATTCCCCAATGGCTGAGTTTGTCACTGACAAGACCAGCATTTCCTGTTCATCTCTGGTCAACGATATGCCAGTCCCAAGAAGATGAGATGAGAATAATGTACATTGGTGAAGAAATGAATCTCCCCTATTGAGCAGACAGGGTAAACACCCTGAGGGAAAGTAAATGAACAAGATTGACCATCACATTGTTTTTTCAGTTTCATGGTGACTTAACTGTTACCAGACACTTTTTAAAACGAATACAGAAAATAGCATTTCAGAGTGTGTCTGTGGAATTGGAAATGGAGCAAATTTTCACGGAAAAAAATTCCACAAAATACACTTCATATTTCAAATTTTAAGTATGAGAAATATTTAGTTTTTGTCCTAAATAATAAAATGCACTCTTTTTGTCTATCAGGTGTAACTAACATTTGCTGCTGCTTTGTCAGAATGTAGTGTGTTCAATCCACCCTCCAGGGGCTTCTACACATTGTCCAGGCTGACTATTCCCACACAGGAGCAGAGGGAGAGCTGCTCTGCTGGAAATTCAGTCACAACTGAGGCACTGATTGGAGGCTGGGATTATGTTCAATGTCAGAGGGAGAGAACGTTTTGAAGACAAATATCAGGGATCTCCAGAGTGCCTGTCCAGTGAAATGATCCGGATTCCCCTTAAGTTAGGATAGTATTTTCTGGGATACAATTATTTCTATGGTGAAAGTCTGGATTACGTTGGCTGAAAGTAGAGAACAAACCCAAGACTGGCTGATTCTATCACCCAGCCAGATTAAAAAAGATGAAGACATTGACAAAAAAACATGAAGGCCGAACTGCTGCTCATCTCACTACTCTCTGAGACTTCACTTGCCCCAGCACTGAACTGACTATGCAGCTGCGGACGCAGCCATCGGCACTCACCTCAGCACTGAGCCTGGCTCCACGGCCGTGGCCTGCAGCCATCGGTCTCCTGGACCGGTTGCAGTGCTGAACTGGCAACGTGGCTGTGGATTTACTTCAGGGGGCTCTGCGGTTCAGTTTCTGTGGATTGTTTGTTTGAATTTTTTTATTG
The DNA here is from genome assembly GCF_030028105.1 of Mobula birostris. Classification (NCBI taxonomy): domain Eukaryota; kingdom Metazoa; phylum Chordata; class Chondrichthyes; order Myliobatiformes; family Myliobatidae; genus Mobula; species Mobula birostris. Next base: position 19,641,063 of record NC_092379.1, read on the forward strand.
TTTGCACAATTTGTTTTTTTCACACATTGGATGTTTGACTCTGAATTCTATTGTGTTTCTTTGTTTTGTGACTGCCTGCAAGAAGAGAATCTCAAGGTTGTATATGGTGCACATTCTTTGATAATAAATGTACTTTGTACCTTGAACTTTATCAGTTCACTCACAAAACTAAACCAGGGCTGTACCGTGATTTATATTGACCTTGAATTCATATCACAATGTAAACAATTTCATGAATGGGCTGAGTTCCAGGACCCTACCTTGGACATTCTTCACCTGCTTCTTGATACGAGTGTTGGAGGGGGGATGAATCACTGTACAGCTGAAGACTGATTCTGACTTCCACTCCTGTAAACTCACGGTCAGGAAGTGTCTGGACCTGAAAGTCCACCCCTGCTCCAGAGCGGTCGGTGTAGCCCTGGTGTTGGAGGTGATCACGGTGCTGCCTTTCTCCCAGATGACATTTATTTGGTCCGGGTAGAATCCGGAGACCACACACTCCAGTGTGGCCGTTTTCCTATTCTTGGTCTCTTCCTGTGATGGAGGCAGCAGAGTGACCTTGGGACTTTTTATCTCGACTGGCATAGACAAGAAAAGAAAGGAAATGTCAACATTTTTACCCAGGTCACGAATGCTGGCCACTTAACCGCTGGTCTCTTACCCACCTTTGGTACTATTGGTGCGTGCTGACACTGGGGAAGATGAAGGAGATTCCTGAGCAGAGCACTCGTACTCCACCCCACTGAACCACTCCTCCACACTGATCTGGAGTTCGCTGAGCACTCTATATCGGGACCCGTCCCTCTCCGCTTGATGGGTGTGAATTCCTTTAGTTTTCTCCTTCCCGCCCACGTGCCATGAGATGCGGATATTTTCGGGATCTGTACAGATAACCGTGCACTTCAAGGTAGTGGTCTTGTGGATCCACATCTCTTCAATGTTGGGATTTTGAATAAAGACAGCCAATTCTGTTGATTAGAAATTGAAATGCTCAGAATCTTACTGGAGATATTTCCATTGGGTGTGTTAGGTCCAGGCAGATCATCAGTACATGACAGCTGCATTTAATGCAAACAGAATAACAGAAACACCCAGGGCTGAATCGTTAGTCAGTCTGCTGGTGATCATGTCTTCACCTCTGTTGCTGACTGGATGAGCGTCCTCACCCCATCTTCCCTCTTCTTTCCGTCCATCTGCCCAGGTGACACTGAATCCCTGTAATTAATTCACTGTGAACCACTTCACACAGAATGGTCACTGTCCTCTTTGTCCAGATCTCTTCGAAGGGAGGTTTGCTTAAAATAACTGAGGGGTTTGGTATCTGAACAGTCATCTGGGAGAAATGGCTCAATTATTATTTCACCATTTCCCAATGGACAAGTTTGTCACTGACAAGATCAGCATTTGCTGTTCATTTCTGGCCAATGATCTGCCAGTCCCATCAAGACGAGATGAGACCAATCTACATTGGTGAAGAAAGGAATCTCCCCTATTGAGCAGACAGGGTAAACACCCTGAGCAAATGTAAATGAACAAGGTTGGCCCTTACATTGTTTTTGCAGTTACATGGTCACTTAAACTATTACCAGCCACTTATTAAAACAAATACAGGAAATACCCAGCATTTCAAAGTGTGTCTGTGGAACGGGAAATGGAGCCAAGTTTCACATGAATATCTTCCAGAAAATACACTTCATATTTCAAAAATAAGTATTAGAAATATTTAATTTTTGTCACAAATATTTAAATGCACCTTTTTCTCTTTTAGGTGTAACTAAAATTTGGTGCTGCTTTGTCAGAATGTTGTGTGTTCAGGCCGCCCTCCAGAGGCTTCTACACATTGTCCAGGCTGACTATTCCCACACAGGAGCAGAGGGAGAGCTGCTCTGCTGGAAATTCCGTCATGACTGAGGCACTGATCGGAGGCTGGAATATTGTTCAAAGACAGACTGTCCAGTAAAATGGTCTGGATTCTCTTCAAGTGATGAGCCATTTTCAGAGATGCAATTGTTTCTATGGTGAAGCTTCTGGATTATGTTGGTTGAGAGCAGAAAACAAACCAAAGATTGGCTGATTTTATTACTGAGCCAGATTAAAAAGATTAATGCGTTGAGGGTGAAGGTGAAGTAGGAACCAATATTCAGCTCACTTCTCGATGAGGCTTCACTCGCCTCAGCACGGAACTGACTCTGCGGCTGTGGTCTGCAGCCATCGGCACTCACCTCAGCACTGAGCCTGGCTCCACGGCCGTGGCCTGCAGCCATCGGTCTCCTGGACCCGTTGCAGTGCTGAACTGGCAACGTGGCTGTGGATTTACTTCAGGGGGCTCTGCGGTTCAGGTTCTGTAGATTGTTTGTTTGCATTTTTTTTATTGTTTGCACAATTTGTTTTTTTCACACATTGGATGGTTGACTCTGAATTCTATTGTATTTCTTTGTTTTGTGACTGTCTGCAAGAAGAGAATCTCAAGGTTGTATATGGTGCACATACTTCGATAACAAATGTACTTTGTACTCTGAACTTTAATAGTTCACTCACAAAACTAAACCAGAACTACACCATGATTTAGTGTTTACTTTGAATTCATAGCACAATGTAAACAATTTGAATAATGGGATGCGTCCCAGGACCCTACCTTGGACATTCTTCACTTGCTTCTTGATACGGGTGTTGGAGGGGGGATGAATCACTGTACAGCTGAAGACTGATTCTGTCTTCCATTCCTGTAAACTCACGGTCAGGAAGTGTCTGGCATTGAAAGTCCACCCCTGCTCCAGAGCGGTCGGTGTAGCCCTGGTGTTGGAGGTGATCACAGTGTTGCCTTTCTCCCAGATGACATTTATTTGGTCCGGGTAGAATCCAAAGATCACACACTCCAGCGTGGCCGTTTTCCTATTCTTGGTCTCTTCCTGTGATGGAGGCAGCAGAGTGACCTTGGGACTTTTTATCTCGACTGGAATAGACAAGAAAAGAAAGGAAATGTCAACATTTTTGCCCAGGTCACGAATGCTGGCCACTTAACCGCTGGTCTCTTACCCACCTTTGGTACTATTGGTGCGTGCTGACACTCGGGAAGATGAAGGAGATTCCTGAGCAGAGCACTCGTATTCCACCCCACTGAACCACTCCTCCACACTGATCTGGAGTTCACTGAGCACTCTGCATCGGGACCCGTCCCGCTCCGCTTGATGGGTGTGAACCCCTTTAGTTTTCTCCTTCCCGTCCACATGCCACGAGATGTGGATATTTTCAGGATCTGTACAGATAACTGTGCACTTCACGGTAGCAGTCTTGTCGATCCACATCTCTTCAATATCGGGATTTTGAATAAAGACAGCCAATTCTGTGGATTAGAAATTGAAATGCTCAGAATCTTACTGGAGATATTTCCATTGGTTGTGTCAAGTCCAGGCAGATCATCAGTACAGGACAGCTGCATTTAATGCAAACAGGATAACAGAAACACCCGGGGCTGAGTCACGTGCCTCATATTCCTATAAGTTTGATTGAGACAAGAAATTCAGAACAAAGGATGTGCTAACGAGGTTTCGAATCCCTTTCTAATAACCGTACAAATCAGTTTACTGTGAGACAGAGCTGGGTGAGACAGAGAAGCATGCAGATTTCTCAGCAGAGACACAGCACAGTATATTCTTTGCTTGGAGACTCAGTGCCATTGATTAGTAACAGTGAACACTGTGAATCAATGAGAATCCCTTTCTCCATCTGGGCTGAGCCTGGGATTCACTCAGTTTAATAACTTCACATCCCGACATTCCAGTCTCACTGTGGCTGTGCCTCTCCTCATCTCTGCAACCTTCACCACCCACACAAACTTCAGACAACATCGTATCCTTTCAACTCTGCTCACTCATACACCTGCACTACTTCTGCTGGTGCCTGTGGTTTTAGCATTCTTGCTGACAAACACTGAAGCCTCTGTCTCACTTGAAATGAGCAGCCATGGTCAGAGTGTATCCATAAGTTAGGCACTGATGAACTGGCAAAGTGGGTTCAAATCCCAACCCGGTGGAAGGGAGTTTAAATTCAATTCAGAAACGTTTTTTGGAATAAAAAGAAGACTACGGAGGTATTTGTAGTGTTATTCTCTGTGGTAATTTCTGGAGAGAAGTCTCATCTGGTCTGGCTGGTTTGTGACTCCAGACCTGCAGCAACACGGCTGGAGCTGAATCACCATCAGGAATGAGGCAGCAAGTCCCTCAGTTCCAGAGAGATCAGTGATTGATGGGAAATGATAAATGAATAAAACAGCTCTTTGATCAACTGTTGGGTCACCTGTCCTTTGGGTTAGAGTCAGTTTTGTGTGATTACACTCAAGTGAAGTTGTTGAGGTCATCTCCCAATGCACTATCGTCAGTTCACTTACATTGCAGCTCCCTGCACTTTGTGTTCACCATTTACACACTCGGTCACCTTCAGGCCCGTGGGGTGTTTTTGCTCTTTGATATTTAGTGTGGAGGCTGATTGTGTTTGTGTCATGGCTGAGAACTTCAAGGAGATTCTTTGTCTGAAGAAAGAGCAGATGGTTCCACATGGTTCCAGTCTAACTGGGCCGGATCATCCAACAAGGTATGATGTGTATTTCTTAACCTTTCTGATTTCAGTAATATTATGAGCAAGTTTCTTTTAAAACAGAAAGTCCGTGGGTGTAGTCTAGATGATCATTGTTGTCATGTAATATCACAAATATGCAAATCTAGGTGTACACTGAAGGGTCACTGAATTGTGAATCTCAGTTTAATCAGCACTGTGATGTTGTTAAACATGTTTTCTGCAGGTTTCCCAGTATGTCCGATATCAGCACGGTCTTGATGTTCATCAGTCTCTGGGAAATGCGATCCCCTCATAAAACCTGACAGAGTCAGGATTGCTCTGCTTATTGCTGAATGCTGGTGTAATTCCACAAGAAGCATATAATTCCCTCAGTGCTTGGGCAATTTGAACAAAACATTCTCCTTTCTAACATTCCTTGCAGTCACTGAGTTTCCCTTTTGGACTGAATTCAGTGTCCGGCACATGGATCAATGTAACTTTAGCAACTTGTCTGGTCCAGGATTTACACACAAAGCATGTCAGATTGGACAGGAGATTGGTTAGACCCCTGTGTCTTGTCTCACCAACTTGTCTTGTGCCCAATGTTATCAAAAGGTCATCCATCCTTTGGCTGAGTCAATTTGGAATTTCAAACCTGTTCACCTTCATCACCTCGTGCCTCACAGCCATTGGGTGAAAAACAGGTTCCAGTTCTTGCTGACTGGAGTCAGACAGGAGGGAATCTGGCCAAGGAAACTGGAATTGGGATCTGAGTCACAGTGGAGCAACAATGTACACAAATGAATGAGTGTATGGACAACCAGAAACACAAGAGATTCTACGGATGCTGGAAATCTTGAACAACACACACAAAGTGCTGGAGGAACCTGGCAAGTCAGGCAGCATCTGTGGGGGGAAAAAACAGCCAATCTTTTGTGGCAAGTGGTTTCACCGGTACTGAAAGGAAGTGGGCAGAAGCCAGAATAAGAAGGTGGGTGGAGTAGAGAGGAATACATTCTGTCAGATGAGAGGTGAGACCAGGTGAGGGGGAAAGTGTGTGGATGGTGGAGGGGTATGAATTAAGAAGCTGGTCGGGGATAAGTGAAAGAGATAAATGGCTGAAGCAGAAGGAATCTGACAGGACAGTGGACCATGGAGGAAAGTGCAGGAGCAGGGGAACCAAATGGAGATGATGGGCAGGTGAGGAGAAGTGAAGGAATGAGGGTGTATCTAGTATGGGAATTAGAAAAAATGGGAGAATAAAGGAGCGGGGTGGAAACTGCTGGAAGTTGCAGAAATAAGTATTCATGCCATCAGGTTGGCAGGTATCTGGATGGAATATGAGGTCCTGACTTTGGCCTCACCCTGGCAGTAGAGAAGGAAATGGACAGACATATCAGAATGGGAATGGGAAGTCAAATTGAAATGTGGAGAGGAGAGATAGTCATTTTAAATAACATATTTTCATCACTGTCTGTTAAACCTGTATCCCAATGGATACCAGAGACAGGTCAAGAATCCAGTAAATGGGTTGTAAAAGAATTCATTGATGAATTGTATTCTTTATTTCACACTTTCCTGCTGAACAATGATACTGTTGGGTAGAACCATCGGAAAATGTTGCATTGAGATTACTCTGGTAAAAGAACATTGGCACAGGCTCCAAAAAACAGCTGAGACAGCTTCCACCTGGAAATGGAAGATTCATAGATCTGTACATAACATCCTATTGGGATGGGGTTGTGTCAGCCATGATAAATGCATGTTGTCCCTGAACCTGGCTGAGGATCTGAGGACACAAGGTCACAACATTCACTCGAGGATTGGGCATTAATTCAAAAATAATCAAGGTACCTACATTTCAGTGAGTGGACAATCGACAAGAGAGTCTGTCAGGAAACACTGGAAACAGACTCTGGAGACTGAAGCAAATACAAAATATGCAGAGATATTTTTTGAGGAACTAACACTAGGCAGACAGTGAAAAGGGAACAGGGAGATTTTCTCCAGATGGTAAAGCATGGGATGTGAGCTTTGCACAGTAACTTATTTTCATTATAACTACAAACAAAGACAACTAAAATTATTGAGACAGAATGGTCAGGTGACCTGATCTTACACCTTTCCTGCTCAGTAGATGGGGTTAAAGCTGCTGGTGATATGAGTTGATTCAAAGTGCAAAGATCAGCTGTACGTCACTCAACAAGATTGACAGTAGGGACAGGAATTTGTGGGAGATTCAGTTAATTAGTTTAGTACTGTAAGATAATAAATTTTTCTTCAGCCATCACTCACCCTCTTGATACATCATGTTGACCTGACCACTGAAACCGGAAGGTGTGTGATTCACTTCACAAGTATATTTCAGTTTCTTGGTCCATTCCTGCACAGGCACTGTCAGGTAAGCGATTGTTTCAAATGTACCACCAGATCTCGGAGTGGAAGGGAGAATGATGCCTTTTTGGGCAGATCCAGCTTTTTTCCAGGATACTTTAATGTTGTCAGGAGAGAATCCAGATATCACACAGCCCAGGACAGCATTTGCTTGACTGTGGATTGCCTCCCGGGATGGAACAAGGGAGCTGAGCTTCGGAGCTGTAACACATTTAATATCTGTCAGTACATGATTGTTTTGCCCAAGTTTTGGACTTCATTCCCCCTCATCCCGGGCAAGTTCCCCAATTCCAGCCCTCTCAAGAATGTTGTTAATTTACAGCTGATCTGATGATCTGACAGCTCACACCAGTGAGTGGGAGGGCTGGGTGTATAACTTGGGCCTCCCAGCATTGTGTCCCACTGTGCTATGATAATGCGGAGAGGTGGGTCATGGGGTTGAGGTGCAGACCTGCCATGATCTAATTGTTTAATGGAGAATGACTGATACCAGCTCCTGTGAGCAGGAGTACATGGTGTGGGACTGTTTCCACTGACAAGTTTGGGAAACACAATTTTACTTTCAATGAGAAAGAAGAACAGATGGACAGGAAGAAATTATTTTGTTGTAACGGCAAAGGCTTGTTCAGATCTGTGAGAAAGTTGTTAAACAAGGGCAGTAGAGTGGATTCCTTCATCACATTCACAAGGGATTGTTTTTACCAGAAGAGGGGGAAGCTGCAGGAGGAGTGGGGTAGTAAAGTTTAAATTGTTGTTCTGTGTGCAGGGGCATGATGGGCCAGCGGTCTCTGTATGTGTACAGGAGCTGATCTATAGGGAGGGTTTAGTGGGAGGGGGTGGTGGAGAGGCTCCTGAAATTAGACAGTGGAGCGGATACAATGGAGGCAGATCCTGATACTGAGTTTCACTGCCCATATTGACTTTTATACATTTTCTCACTGCTGTTGTAAGAGCAGAATAAAGGAGTTAGTTGCCATGCTCCTGCATTATCTGACAAAGCTTCCTACTCCAGATTTATGCTCTGACATCAGTGCAGCTTTCGATATAAATTAGTTCTGATACTAACGTTGAGGTTGAGGTTTCTGCCACTGCGATGTCACACTCCCTGCCTTGCAGGAGTAGACTTTATTCTTCTTCCAGTCTGCCGCAGAGATTTCGAGCAAGCTGCTCATCGTGTACTTTGAATTTTTCCCCAACACTGCTGGGTATTTCTTGATTCCAGTGGTGATGACCCCACTGTTAGTGGACCATGTCTGACTGATGCTCTCAGGCTGATAGTCCTTGACCAGACAGAGGAGGCTGATCTTTTGGTCAGATTCTGTGTTGCAGGAAGGAGTGATGTAGACTGATGGTGCGGACTTGACCTCTGAAATGGAAAGAAATTCACAGATGGTTCTCTGAATAAATGCATTACTGGTAGAGAAAGGAGATGTTATATAAAGCAGTAATTTTCAAAATTATTCACCCGATTGTACAAAGCCGATATCACTTTTAACACTCAGCTGTGAGTCTGTGTCGCTGAGGTAGGAGGGTGTGGATCAATCCCACAGTGGCAACTTGGACTCACAATCCAGGCCAACACTTCAGTGCAGGACTGAGGCAGTGACCCAATGTCCGATTGGTCGGATTTCAGTCAAAATACCAAAGTGACAATCTGTCTCTCATCCAAATACAATTCCTGATTCTGAGAAGTCTGTTAGCACTTGATCAATGAAGTTTACAAAAAAAGTAAGATTTAGAAGTATCTTATGGAATAATTCTGATGTGCTCAGTGTTGCTGTTGATGAGAGGAGTGATTGGTGTGGATATAGTGGTACCCAGTCTCCAGCACCATGTGTGCAATATAGTGGAGGTTGGGAAATGGACTCTGCTTCCGAAATTCAACTCAACAGACTACATGATGCAGCTGACGCTGCCTCACATATTTACCGTGTGTGACTGAGCAAGAATTACAACCCCACTGAGTCTGTGGAAACTTCTGGCTAACCGGGAGACAATGGTAACTTGCATCAGAAAGGACAGAGGAACTGTGGAAATACATTAGCCCAGACTCTGTGGAGAAGTGTTGGCCAACACAACCGACAGTGACTATGAGATTCCTGGGCAGATGCAGAAATCTCAAAATGTCATTAGATGTAGGTGATATTCTCAGTGAAAAACCAGCCCAGAGAGTCCAGTGAGGAAATGCAGGTTGTGGCAATTCCCAAACACTTAACATGCAAAATACACTTGAAAGCACTGGTTCCTAATTCATTTCACTAGAAAAGGAGAAGTGTTGACTTACCACGGTAAGTAAAAGTGTGAAGATCAATTAACTAATTGACTAATTGACAGCTTTGAGAGGTGGATATGTTGAGGGGATGTGGTTTGACCAGTTGTCAGAATTACCTTGAACAGTGTTGTGTCATGATTGACACTGTCAATGACAGATTGTTACTGGTGGATGAGGTTAAAATCACCCAAAAAGACTGTGTGGACACAGCAGAACATGCAGGAACTCTGGGAGTAGGAGACTAGTGGGAGAGTATGTGTCAGACAGTGTGAATTGCAGTAGATGAGGGCTTTGTTATCCAACAGTAAGATGGTCAACAGACACACACACAGGTTTCAGATTGATTCTGGTATCCGCAGGGCAGCAAACTCAACATTTGGAGTGGAAGTGGAGTGGTGGGAAGGTCACAATTTCAATCAGGAGCAAAATAATGAAATTTTCACCTCACAGTCATCACTCTGGGATGAAGGGCATAAAATATTGAAATCTGGGTTTCAAACAGAATAAATATAAATCAATAAATATAACAAGTAAATAGGAATCGATATAATGTAACTGGTCAGTAATAACAGCTGCATTGTTTCGAACCATTTCCAGGTGACACTGGGGACTGTGAACTCAGAACATTTGCCTTCCTGAGCAAACACAGGTGATTCAGGTTGACAGGACAGGCAGAGCAGAGAAATGGTCCCTTTCTCATTCCTTTCAGACTGAGCCTGAAACAACCAGTGAAATGCTGACAACAGAATCCCCATCGAGGACACAACTTCTGTCAAACAGTGGGGCAAGCTGACCTGAACTGTGGGTGAAGTGTCACAGGAGAGAAAGCACAGGGCACGGTGCCAACTGGCCCATGTCCACACAGACCGGGCTGAATGGTGCTGGTTCAAACCCGCTGGGACTCTCCCCACACTCCTACACAGGGAAAGCTGCAACCTTACTGGGCCTCTGGATTCTGAAGACTTGGGGTGAGATGTATCGAGGCCTCAGCATCAAGTAGCCTCAGACACAAAGTAAACCTGGGGTGGAGGCTGTCTTGTGTCAAAGCTGTCATGTAATTAACAGGTTTTAAACGTCTTGGAGACATTGAGGTAAATTTCTGTAGAACAGATAATTTCTTTTGTTTAAAATAATAAATCTATATGACATTTAAAGCACAGAAATAACTCGTAACTAATTACTTTCCCGACACACCCAGCTGAGAATCCTCAGTTATTTGAATGGGAGCTGTGATCTTTGCCAGGTCCGGCCTGTGAGGGAATTGTTGAGGTGGATTTCCCAGTGTTACCCTGGGGAGTCCAACAGGGTCTAGTACCATGTGTTAGAGTGTGGTAACAGCTCTGGAGGTATCCATCACTCAGTAAATCCTGGGGTACAGTGGTCTGTGGAACTGTGAGACTGACTCCAGGGTACGTGGCTGAACACTGGTGTTTCCCTTTGGAATTGCCAGCCACAGCCAGCACCATTTCACCCACACTATCCTCAGCCTCCCAGGTACACAGCAGCTCAGGAACGGGCTGGTCAGCTGAGGTCTGAGGACCCTCATTGCTCTTTATCGACGTTAATCCCTGAAAACAACGGAATTGCTAGATCAAAGACCTGGGACCATTTGGACGACCTACAACCAAATAGTGTCTGTCTATTCATCAACTGCACAATCAGGATTCAGATGAGGAGTTCCCAGTGGTGGGGAGCTTTAGGAATTGTAGGCTAAAAGTGACCATTCCCTTCCAACATCAACCAGACTAGATTGTCATGTTGTAGTTCAGTTTGTGGGAACAAGATGCAGACAAGTTGGATGTTTAGTCCCGCATATGAAGTGACACACTGCAGAAGTACTTGCTGGGTTCAGAAAGGCTCTGGGATGTTCTGGGGTTACAGAAGTCAAAGAAAAACACTTGTTTTCATCAAATTAAATTCAGTAAAATAAAACCTGAAACAGCGTAGTTGCCAGAAATCAGACTGACAGGGTCTGGTGAAAGGTCACTGATGTGAAACATTAACTCTGTTTCTCACCCACAGATGTTCCCTGAGCTGCTCAGTGTCGGCAGTGCAGGAGGCACAATAATGTCAGTCGGTGAGATTTGCAGCTGAGGATCTTTTACATCCCAGGACCAGCAGGTGTTAAGTACAGTTCTGTCTGGATCAGTGTACCTCTGGGTCTTCATAAAAACACCCATCAAACTGACAGCAGGGTGCTGGGGTGAAGAGGGTAACTGGATCTGGGCGGGTCACAGGGTGCTGGGGTGAAGAGGGGAACTGGATCTGGGTGGGTCACAGGGTGCTGGGGTGAAAAGGGGAACTGGATCTGGGTGGGTCACAGGGTGCTGGGGTGAAGAGGGGAACTGGATCTGTGTGGGTCACAGGGTGCTGGGGTGAAGAGAGGAACTGGATCTGGCTGGATCAGCTCTGAAGAAATTTGCAATGAAATGACACGGGTATTTGTATAAAATGATTGATGTTGAATCAGTAGATTGGGGGATACTCGGTCTGATTTTAGTCTGTATTGTAGTAAGTGGATACAACATCGGGTAGTATGAACAACAGATGGGCAATTTTATTCATTCTTCTTTTGGGTCTGGGCTTTGCTGGTAAAGTCTGAATGAATTACACGTCTGAGCTCCTATCCAGAGGCATTTGGAGACAAACACATTGATGGGTCAGGAGTCAAATAGGCTCAAAGTGTAAGGATGAGAGATCTCCTTCCCTGAGGGACATCAGTAAAACTGAAGGGTCATCATTACTAATGACTGGATTTAAAAACAATACCAATTATTAAAATGTTGGAAATCTCACCACAGATCCAAATCTGTTGCAGATTATTATGAATTGAGTTTAAATTTTTCGGTTTTGTTGTGGTGGTATCCGTGGACTGTTCATCCATCCCTCTGCACTACTCATCTGCTTTGATGTACTGCCCTGTTTCCCATCACTCCGAATCCAACCTTGTGCCTGTCCATTGGATCACTGTGTCCACAGTGTCCTGGACAATATTTCTCCTTCAATGACATCACCAGAACAGACTGTCTGATGGTTCTCACCTTGCAGTTTGTGGATTCTGCTGTGTGCAGAGTGGCTCCACATTCCTGACTCTACAACAGGACTGTATTTTGAAACTACTTCATTGCCTGTGAAGAGCTCGGGGACACCATGAAAGCTGCTCTGTAAATGTCAGCACTTTATCTCACAACCACTTTTACTGAATCACCAGCAACACTGGTTAATGTAGGAAAGCACTTGTTAAACAAACCCAGTCGGAGGATGGAGGAGGACAAGAAATTAGATGAGTTGCTCTGTCTGTGAACTGAGAATAAGCAGTTCATTTGAACAGTAAAGTTCAACTCGTGTCCCGTGAGTGTGTGATGGGACAGGTTGGGGGAAGCTTCACTCTGTGTCTAACCTCCGCTGCCCCTGCCCTGGGAGGGATGGAACAGTGCAGAAGGATATTTGTGTCTAATCCATGGCTGCCAGCACACGACATGGGATCTGTAATCTGCATCTAACTCATGCTCTGTGTACTCTGGGGTGCTTGATGGAATCCCTTTGAGGAAAAAATTCCCAGATTTACAAGATAAATACTGAATCCATTGAATGACAGAGCAGAGAGTGAGGCCATTCATCCGATAGTGTCTGTGCTTCCCTTTAGCTGAGCAAACCCAATAAACCCATTGGTCTCTCTGCTCTTCCCTGTATCCTGACAAAAGGCGGATCTCCTCCTGTTCCCTCTCTACACTCACTATTGGCCACCACCATCATTCAGGCAGTGTGTTCCAGATCACAAACGTTCATCAACAAACCTTCCCTTAAATGCTCCCCTATTACACATTATTGACTTGAACGCTTCCCTCCCCACCCCACCTGCACCACTCCCCACTCCCCCACCCACCAATGCAAGGCTGCCCGGAATGTGTGAAGGAATTGTGATTTCAATTCCCTGCCTTACCTTTCCTGCACCAATTCCTCACTGCCTTCCCAACTCCAAAATTCTTCCCCTCCTCATCCATCAGGGAATAAAACTGAAACATTAATCCCATCAATTAATCCTGGGTTATCGCCGATACTTTTGCTGTATCCCAGGACGGACCTCACGCCGGACCTCACGCCGGACATTACATGATGGGACTGACACCCACCTGTACCCTGGGGATATTGAGCCATCAACCAGATCATACATGTGTACACCATTCCCTCAGATTATGTCTGAATCCCATTACCTTCAACATGAAAGCAGCCGACAGTAAAACCCAATCCCAATAACTTGACACTGAACAGATCCATTGTTGTCACTGACAGGGAACAAGTTCAACTGCACTGAAACGCTCAGCCCCTGAACGTGGCTTCAGTCGGTGCTGAGGATCAGAAGCCAGACTTGAACCAAACACTGAGCTCACTCAGCACAATCGGCCGGTGTCAAGGCACAGTCTGGTGACAAGATCCGACCCCATTCCCCTGAGCCTGTTCCCGGTCTGTGGACAGTTCACTGGTGGGTGGGGTATGTACCCTTGTACTGTTACTGGGCTCTAGAGAAACCCGCCGGTTCGGGGAGATTCATGTACTTGCTCTAAATATCTCACTGATTTCAGATGAATCATCGAATTCGCCAAAACCGTAAATAAATAAAATACTAGCGCGTGAAGATACGATTGAGAAGTTGGTCTTACCTGAAGTCACTGTCAGCGAGGTTCCTCCGCCCCAGTAGGCAAGATAGTCACAGTGCTCCGTCTCCCCATTCACCCAGTGCAGTAATTTCACTTGCCCGTCACATCCAATAATCTCAGCAAAATGTCAACATGATCCCTGTCCGGACCGGGAGCAGCCGCTTCCTGGATTTCCATCCCAAACTCCGTCCTTGCCTCTTGTTGGTGTGTGAATAAAGGCATTTTTTACAATTTTCCCGTCAGTGGACGACGGCTCCCGCCATCTCCCGGAATCAGAGTCGAATCCTTTTGGGCTTTTAATTGTCCAGAAATGGGCATTTGCGCCCAGCAGTCCGAGTGAGGCTTCAGGGATTTGACTCTGGGAAGCAGCAATGCGGAATCCGTGGAGACAGACTGCGCGCCAGACGCTCCTTTGTCGGGACCAGTTTCTGTTCAGCTCCCCATCAGCGTGGTCCCATGTCTCGCACAGTAATAGGTGGCCGTGTCGTCCAGTCTCAGGTTGTTCATTTGCAGATAGACGGTGCTGCTGCCCTTGAAAACTTCGAATCGGCTCTGGACTCCAGTCGCGTAGTTTTTGCTACCACCACCCCATACAACGGCCAGCCACTCCAGCCCTTTCCCGGAGACCTGTTTCACCCAGTGGATGCCATAGCTGCTCATATCGAACCCACTGACCGCACAGGTCAGTCTGTGGGACTGTCCGGGCTTTACCACCGCTGACTCGGGCTGTGTCAGCACGACGGCGGACCGCACGCCTGTCAATAAAAAAGAGCAGAAATTAATAAAATGTTCCACCGTCAGGGGTTCACAAAGCCTCCGAGAACAGCCGGTCCAGGTTGGGCGACAAACCGCGGGACACCCACCTGCCAGACAAGACAGGAGGAGACAGAGATAAGGAACGACCCCCATCGCCCTGAACACTGAGCCGGACTTGGACACTTTTGAGATCGGCAGCTTCAGCTCAGGCCGGCTTTGTCCGGAGCCGCAGTGAGCGCTGTTTGATAGGGACGTGGGCTGTGAGTGAGAGAGGGAGACGCGGTTTGAACAGGCTCTCACACACTGAAAGCAGAGGCGCAGCTTCCTGTCCCCACCCACAGCAGCGATTTCAATTCCCCTAAAAATGTTTGTCCCTGCAATAGGCGGCAGGTCAGCGGCGGTGACCAGATCCGGATTAAAGATCTGTCACACTCTGCTCGATTCATCAATTTCAGCGATGAACAGTTTGTGTAAACTGAAACACACAGAATCCCAGCGAGAGAGAGAGAGATTGAGACACAAGCTCCCGGTCTGGACATAAAGAGGGGGGAAGAGGGGAGAAATGTGGTAATTAGGGATAGTATAATCAGGGAAATAGACAGTTCCCTGTCGTGAGCGTCCCTTAGGCTGTGCTGCCCGCCTGATGCCCGAGTTTGGGACATCTTTATCTGACCTACAGAGGAATTTGCAGTGGAGAGAAAAGATCCAGTTGTTGTGGTCCATGTGGGTACCAAATACATAGATAGAACGAGGAAAGAGGTTCTGCGGAAGAATTTGAACAGTTTGGGACTAAATTAAAGGACAGAACTAAAAAGGTGGTAATCTCCGGATTACTACCTGAGCCATGTGCAAATTGGCATAGGGTCAAGAAGAATGGAGAGTTAATGTGTAGCTCAAGGATTGGTGTGGAAGAAGTAGGTTTGAATTAATGGGAAATTGACAGCAGAATTGGGAAAGGAGGGAACTGTACCAATGGGATGGGCTCGACCTGAACCATGGTGCGACCTGGATCCCAGCAAGTCACATAATCAGGGCTGTGGATTGGGCTTTGACCTAAATAGTAGGGAGAGGGTGGGTTCAACAGATTGGAGAAGTATGGATAAAGTAAAAGAAAAAAAGTGTCGATAAAGATAAAGTAAAAGCAAAAGATAAAAAAGAGGAAAGTAAGAGTGGAGTGAAGAGAAGTCAGGTGCAAAAGAGAAAAAGATTACAAGATTTTAAAAACACAATGAGTGTAAGGTCACTTTATTTGAATGCCTGTAGTATTCGAAACAAGGTCGGTGAACTTGTGGCACAAATCACTACAAAAGGGTATGATTTAGTGGCCATTACAGAGGTTGCAGGGTGGAGAGGATTGGGAATTAAATATCCAAGTATATCAAGTAATACGGAAAGATAGGCAGGAAGGTAAGGGAAGTGGAATATCCAAGTATATCAAGTAATACGGAAAGATAGGCAGGAAGGTAAGGGAAGTGGGATAGCACTCTTAATTAAAGATGAGATCGGGGCATTAGTGAGAGTTGATATAAGATCTAAGGAGCTGAATGTTGAACCCATCTGGGAGAGATTAGGAATAGTAAAGGGAAAAAATTACTGGAGTTGTCTATCGGCCAGTGAATAATAACATTACAGTGGCTTAGGCAATCTTATGTATCTGAGGTACATAAGAATGGAACAGCAGTTGTCATGGGGGACTTTAACTTGCACATCGATTGGGTAAATCAAGGTGGTCGAGGCAGTCTTGAGGAGGACTTCAGAGAATACATCCATGATTGCTTTCTTGAACAGCATGTTACTGAACCTACAAGGGAACATGCTATCTTAGATACGGCCCTGTGCAATGAGACAGGTAAAATTAGTGATCTTGTTGTTAAGGATCCTCTTGGAAAAAGTGATCACAGTATGATTGAATTTTTCATACAAATGGAGGGTTCAGTAGTTCATCTGAAAACAGTGTATTATGCCTGAACAATGGAGACTACAATGGGATGAAAGGAGATTTGGCTAGTGTAGATTGGGAACACAGGCTATATGATGGGATGGTTTAAGAACAGTGGGAGACTTTCCAAGATATTTTTCACTTGCTCAACAGAAGTATATTCCAGTTAAAAGCAAGGACAGTAAGGGTCGGAAGAGCCAGGCTTGGATACTAAGGAAATAAAAGAAGGTATCAAACTAAAAGCTTGTTTGTACAGTCACCAAGAGTAGTGGGAACATGGAAGATTGGGAAAACTTAAAAAAGCAACAAACAACCACTAGGCAAGCAATAAAGAGAGGGAAGCTGGATTATGAAAATAAAATAGCACAAAATATAAAAAAAGGATAGTAAAAATGTTTTATAATTATATAAAGTGGAAAGGGGTGGCTAAAGTGAATGTAGATCCCTTGGAGGATGAGAAGGGGGAATTGATATTGGTTAATGAGGAAATGGCCGAGGCTTTAAATGACTATTCTGTGTTGGTCATCATGGTGGAGGACACGTTTAACCTGCCAAAGAGAGATGTTATGGATGCTATGGGAGGTGAAGACCTCGATACAATAACTATCACTGAAGAGGTAGTGCTGAGCAAACTTGTGGGCCTGAAGATAGATAAGTCCCCTGGTCCTGATGGAATGCATCCCAGGATACTGAAAGAAATGGCAGAAGCTACAGTAGAGGCTTTGGTGATAATTTGCCAAAATTCTGTGGACTCTAGGCAGGTCCCGGTGGAATGAAAGATGGCAAAAATCACATCACTGTTCAAAAAAGGATGTAGGCAAAAGGCAAGTAACTATAGGCCAGTTAGTTTAACATCTGTAGTTAGGAAAACGCTTGAAGCTATCATTAAAGAAGAATTGGCAAGGCACCTGGAAAGAAATGGATCCATCAGGCAGATGCAATATGGATTCAGCAAAGACGAGTCCTGTTTAACAAACTTACTGGAGTTCTTTTACGATATAGCCAGCAATATAGTAATAGAGGGGAGCAGATGGATGTTATTTACTTGGATTTACAGAAGGTGTTCGATAAGGTGCTGCATGAAAGAATAATTCATAAGATAGGGATGCATAGAGTGGGGGAGGGAGCGGTGATGTATTAGCATTGATAGAGGATTGGTTAAATAATAGAAAGCAGACAGTTGGGATACATGGGTGTTATTCTGGTTGGCAATCAGTGGTGAGCGTTGTGATGCAGGGGTCGGTCCACGATATACATTAACGATTTGGAAGAGGGGACCGAGTGTAGAGTACCTAAGTTTGCTGGTGGTACTAAATTGAGTGGAATAGCAAATTGTGCAGAAGATACGAAGAGTCTGCAGAGAGATATAGATAGTTTAAATGAATGGGCAAGGGTCTGGCAGATGGAGTACAATGTTGGTAGATGCGAGGTAATCCACTGTGGAAGAAAACATGGAAGATCAGATTTCTACTTAAATGGTAAAAAATTGCAGCACGCTGCTGTGCAGAGTGACTTGGGAGAGCTTGTACATGAATCGCAGAAGGTTGGTTTGCAGGTGCAGCAGGCTATTGAGAAGTTAAATGGAATGTTGGCCTTCATTGCTGGAGGGATTGAATTTAAGAGCAGGGAGGTTATGCTGTAACTGTACAGGGTACTGGTGAGGCTGCATCTGGAGGACTGTGAGCACTCTGGTCTCCTTACTTGAGGAAGCATATACTGGCTTTGGAGGTGGTGCAGAGGAGATTCACTAGGTTGATTCCAGAGGTGAGGGGATTAGACTATGAGGAGAGATTGAGTCACCTGGGATTTTACTTTCTGGAATTCTAAGAATGAGAGGAGGTCTTAGAGAAACATATAACGTTATGAAAGGGATAGGTAAGAAAGAGACAGGAAAGTTGTTTCGACTGGTAGGTGAGACTAGAACTAGGGGACATAACCTCAGGATATGGGGGAAGTAGATTTAGGATGGAGATGAGGAGCAACTGCTTTTCCCAGACAGTAGTGAATCTGTGGAATTCTCTGCCCAATGAAGCAGTGGAGGCTACCTCAGTAAATATATTTAAGACAAAGTTGGATAGATTTTTGCATAGTAGGGGAATTAAGGGTTATGAGGAAAAAGCACGTAGGTGGAGATGAGTTCATGGTCAGATCAGCCATGATCTTATTGAATGGTGGAGTATGCTCAATGGGCCAGATGGCCTATTCCTGCTCCTTATGTTTTTATGTTCTTACATCAGTGGACAAATATCCCACCGAGAGGCAGGGACTGAGATACACCAGTCAGTGGTCAGATATCCCCCAGAGAGACAGGGACTGAGAGACACCAGTCAGTCCATAAACCATAAGACCATAAGATATAGGAGCAGAACTGGGCCATTTGGTCCATCAAGTCTGTTCCAACATTTCATCACGGCTGATCCAATTTTCCTCTCAGCCCCAATCATCTGCTCCTCCCCTTATCCCTTCATTCCCCGACCAGTCAAGAAACTATCAACCTCTACCTTAAATATACAAAAAGAATTGGCTTTCACAGCTGCCTATGACAAAGAATTCCCCAGAATCTTCATTTTCTGGCTCAAGAAATTCCCCTCCATCTCCATTCTAAAAGGACAGCTCTCTATATCCTCTCTACATCCACTCTATCAAGGCCTTTCACCATTTGATTGGGATCGATGAGGTCACATCTCATTCTTCTGAATTCTAGTGAATATAGGCCTAGATCCATCAAATGTTCTTCATATGACAAGCCAGTCAATCCTGGAATCATTTTCATGAACCTCCTTTGAACTCTCTCCAGTTTCAGCACATCTTTTCTAAGAAAAGGGACACAAAACTGCTCACAATACTCCAAATGATGCCCCACGAGTGCTTTATAGAGTTTCAATGTTACATCCTTGATTTTAGATTCCAGTCCTCTTGAAATGAATGCTAACATTGTATTTGCCTTCTTTGCCACAGACTCAACCTGCAAACTAACCTTTAGGGAATCGTGCACAAGAACACCCCAATTCCCTTGCATTTCAGTTTTTTGTATTTCCTCTCTATTTAGAAAATTGTCAACCCTTTCATTTCTTCTAGCAAAGTGCATGACCATACACTTCCCCACTTTGTATTCTATCTGCCATTTCTTTGCCCATTCTCCTAATCTAAATCCTTCTGTAACCTCTCTACTTCCTCAAAATTGCCTGTCACTCCACCTATCTTCACATTGTCCACAAACATTGCAGCAAAACTATCAATTCCATTATCCAAATCATTGACATATTATCGGTCCCAACACAGACCCCTGTGAAACACTGCTAGTCACCAGCAGCCAACCAGAAAAGGTTTCCTTTATTCCCACTCTGTGCCTCCTGCCAATTAGTCATTGCTTTAGCCATGCTAGAATCTTTCCTCTAATAACATGGGCTGACAACTTGTTAAGCAGCTTCATGTGTGACACCTCGTCGAAGACCTTCTGAAAGTCGAAGTACACAACATCAACAGATTCTCCTTTTCCTATCCTGCTTGTTATTTCTTCAAAGAATTCCAAAAGATTTGTCAGGCAAGATTTTCCCTTGAGGAAACTATGCTGACTATGTCTTATTTTATCATGTGCTTCCAAAGACCTCATCCTTAATAATCGACTCCAACATCTTCCCAACCACTGAGATCAGACTAACTGGCATGTAGTTTCATTTCTTCTGCCTCTCTCCCTTCTTGAAGAGTGGAATGACATTCACAATTTTCCATTCTTCCAGATCCAGTCCAGAATCTAGTGATTCTTGAAAGATCATTACTAATGTCTCCGCAATCTTTTCAGCCACCTCATTCAGAAAGCCTGCTTGTGTACATCATCCAGTCCAGGTGACTTATCTACCTTCAGACCTTTCAGTTTCCCAAAAACCTTCTCTCTAATTGTGGTAACTTTACACACTTCATGACCCCTGACACCTAGAACTTCCACCATACTGCTAGAATCTTCCACAGTGAAGACTGATGCAAAATACTTATTCAGTTCATCTGCCATTTCCTTGGCCCCAATTACTACCTCATCGTTTTCCAGTGGTCCAATATCCACTCTCGCCTTCTTTTACACTTTATGTATCTGAAGAAATTTTGATATCCTCTTTAAAAATGTTGGTTGGCTTACTTTTGTATTCCATCTTTACCTCCTTAATGACTTTTTTAGTTTCCTTCTGTTGCTTTTTAAAAGCTTCCAAATCCTTTAACTTCCCACTAATTTTTGCTCTATTATATGCCCTCTCATTGGATTTTATGTTGGCTTTGACTTCTCTTGTTAGCCATGGTCATGTCATCTTTCCTTTGGCAGACTTCTTCCTCTTTGGGATGAATATCTCCTGTGCCTTTCGAATTGCTTCCAGAAATCCCAGCCATCGCTGCTCTGCCGTCATCCCTGCCAATGTTCTTTTCCAATCAGTTCTGCCCAGCTCCCCTCTCATGCCTCTTTAATTCCCTTTGCTCCACTGTAATACTGATACATCAGACCTTAGCTTCTCCTTCTCAAATTTCATGTTGAATTTGATCATATTACGATCACTAAACAATTCTGGTTTATTGCATAAAACCCAATCCAAAATATCCGATCCCTTCATGGGCTCAACTACGAGCTGCTTTAAAAAGCCATCTCATAGGCACTCTTGAAATCCCTTCTCCTGGAATCCAGCACCAACTTGATTTTCCCAGTCCACCTACATATTGATATGCCCCATGACTATTGTAACATTGCTCTTCTGGCATGCATTTTTTATCTCCCTTTGTAATTTGTAGGCGACATCCTTACTGCTGTTTGGGGGCCTGTACACAACTCCCATCAAGGTCTTTTTATCCTTACAGTTCCTTAGTTCTATCCACAACGATTCAACACCTTCCAACCCTTCATCATCTCTCGCTAATGATTTGATTTCATTTTTTACCAACAGAGCAAAGTCCCTCCATCTGCCTTCCTGTCTGTCCTTACGATACAATGTGTATCCTTGGATATTACGTGTCCAGCTAGAATCCTCTTTCAGCCACGATTCAATGACGTCTATAACATTATTCCTACCAATCTGCAAATGTGCTGCAAGTTCATCTACCTTATTCCATAAACTGCACATATTCGAATATAACACCTTCAGTCCTGTATTCACCCTTTTTGATTTTGTCTGCATTTATGTTGCAACTCATCCTTTTGACTGAAAGTTTGCCCTATCAAGAGCCTCTCCTCACTACACATTGTCTCTGTTTGTAAACCAACTACCTCATCTGCAGCACTATTATCCACCTTTTGTATGATACTTCTTGCATTTAAATATAGGCAGCCCAGGACACTAGTTGCACCATGCTCAACCTTTTGATTCCTAACTACGTCTGAGGTCTTACCAACATCTGCCTTCACAACCTTTCCATTAACTGTTTTGGCACTCTGGTTCCCATCATCTGCAGCTCGGGTTGAAACCCCACACTGCAGCATTAACAGACCTTCACACTAGGATATTAGTCCCCCTCCAGTTCAGGTGCAAACCATCCCTTCTATTCAGGTCCCACCTTCCCTGGAAGAGTGCCGAATGATCCAAAACTCCTACCTCTCTCCTACACCAACTCCTTAATCTTCCTAGCTCTGGCCTCACTTGCATGTGGCATGGGTAGCAATCCTGAGATCACAACCCTGAAGGTCCTGCTATTTAACTTAGCACCTAACTCCCTGAACTCCCTATGCAGAACTTTGCCATTTGTCCTACCCATGTCATTGGACCACGACTTCTGGCTGTTCACCCTCTCACTTAAGAATGCTGAGGACTCGGTCCAAGATATCTCAGACCCTGGCACCCAGGAGGCAACATACCATCCCTCGAATCTCGTTCTCGCTCACAGAACCTACTCTCCATTCCCCTGGCTAATGAATCCCCTATCACCACAGCGTGCCTCTTCTGCCCCCTTCGCTTCTCAGTCACAGAGACAGGCACAATACCAGAGAACTGATCACCATAATTTTCCTCTGTTAAGTCTCCCCCCCCACCCCCACCCAACAGGATCTAAAGTGATATACCTGTTGATGAGGAGAATGGCCACTGGGGTACTCCATACTGGTTCCTTAGCTCCTTTCCCCTTCCTGACTGTCACCCAGTTTCCTATGTCATGCACCTTGACTGTAACTACCTCTCTGTATGTCTTATCTTTCAGCTCCTCAGCCTCCTGAAGGATTCAGAGTTCATCCAGTTCCAGCTCAAACTCTTTAACGTGAATTGTTAGAAGCTGCAGCTGGATTGACTTTTCACAATTGTAGTCATCAGGAACATCCCTGCCTTTCCACATCCCACATGAGGAGCATTCAGCTTCAGCCTGGCTTCTCTACTGTCCTAGCTGAACAGATGTAAAGAAGGGAAGGAAAAAAACCTATATTTTTTCTTTTCTTTGCCTTCTTTGTCTGAAGCCTCCCTTCGTAGAAGCCTCAAAGAGTTAAAGCCTCCAGATCACCACTTTGACTCTGTCCACTCCAATGATGGCCATTGATCTTCCACCTGCCTTCCTTTAATTTGGTTTCGCTAATCAAACCCAAATGCTGACTGGTCACTGGTCAAAGCTCTTTTCCACTGTAGTAACCTGCTGCTGCTTTTTTACCCAGGCAGTGGACCTGATTGAAGTTCCCTCCTCTCAAAAGTTTCAATGTCCCGATTGGCCGATGGTCAAAGTTGTCAGATATCCTGAGACACAGGGGCAGAGGGACACCAGTGAGTGGACAGATATCACCCTGTGAAACAGGGACTGAGAGACAGCAGTCAGTGGACAGATATCCACCCCGAGAGACAGGGACTGAGAGATACCAGTCAGTGGACAGATCCCCCTGAGAGACAGGGACTGAGAGGCACCAGTCATTGGACAGATATTATCCTGAGAGACAGGGACAGAGAGACACCAGACAGTGGACAGATATACCCCATAGATACAGCGATGGCAAGATACTGGTCAGTGGAAAGACATCTCATGAGACACAGGGACTGAGAGATACCACTCAATCGATAGATGTCCCATAGAGTCACTGTGGCAGAGAGACACCAGTCAATGGACGGATATTCTCCTGAGAGACACGGGTCTTTGCAGGAAAATGTATTAAGCAACAGAAGGAGTGACCACACAATCTTCTGACTGCACCCATACCACAAGAATCAATGTTAAACAGGGATCCCTGGTGGAAATGTACACCAATAAGTACATTTCAGCACCAAGTCCTGGTGTCTCTTAGTCCCTGTCTAGAAGGGGGACATCCGTCCACACACTGGTGTTTCTGAGTCCCTGCCTCTAAGGGGGATATCTGTTAGTAGACAAGATTACCAAAGTGCGGAAACAGATTGCCTTAGTGTTAAGGAGAGCAGTGAGGCTTGTCCAGGATACAGAGCTGGAGAGAAGATCACAGAATGGATACAGCAGGAAACATGGACATTCTTCGAAGAAAGACTGAAAATTAAGAAGGAAGTGTTAGATGCAAAGTCAACACAAATTAAGGTGAAATTTCAACTAGCATACACTGAAAATAATAAGAAAGTGAAGAGACTTGTGAGAAAGGATAAGAGAGTCAACATGGAAGACCTTGCAGTGCAGGTGGAAGTAGCAGCCAATCAAGGTTACCACAGAAATATATAGAATATTTCAATATTGGTATGTAGAAAGTTCCAGATCAGACCCAGTGGTCCCATATCAGATAAGAGAATAATCTTTTGACAACTGAGAAAGAGCATGAAGCACAATGGATAGAGTATTTCAGAGAATTACTGAATGGACCACCACCAGAGGAAAAACCTGACAATAATCTGGGAATGGAGACA